>NC_041390.1:44526072-44585373 GCF_002162155.2 Triticum dicoccoides | reverse complement strand
GGGCGAGCGCGCTAGGGTCAGGGGCGGCGGGGTCGGGGGCGAGCGCGCCGAGGTCGGGGGCGGGCGTGGCGGTGCGACGGGGCCGGGGAAGAGAGAGTGGGGATTTGGGGGAAAAGAGGCGGGATGAAGCAGGGAGAGGGAGAATTTTGGGTTAAGTGGACGTAGCAGTAGCGCGTTTTCACGAAACACGCTACTACTATTACGAGCAGCTATAGCGATTTTCTACAGAAACCGCTACTGCTACCTTGACTAGTTGTAGCTCTTTTTCACTAAAGCGCTACTGCTATAACCAGTTTCCCTTTTTTCTTTTCCTCAGCATAATAGGAACATATATATTACATCATTGGACCCTTGCATAATAATGGCTAAGTGTGTATACAGAATAGGAACATATATATATTACATCATTGGACCCATGCATAATAATGGCTAATTAAGTGTGTATACAAAATAGGAACATATATATATATATATATATATATATATTACATCATTTGACCGATTCTTCAGCGCTGACGTTTTCGTTTTGAGTCAGCTTCTTTCCCTTCTTGTTCGTCGAAGAATAATTGAGCCCCTCATTGTGACTTTGCCTTTTCCATGGAGTATGATGTTTCTTTGGTAATGTAGTATTGATTCTCTTTTTGACGTATACTTCATCATCATCGTCATCTTCCCTCATTGGGTTGCCGTACCGATCATAGTCTTCCTCGTTGGCGACTCCATCCATTCCAATGATGTTTCTTTTGCCTTTCCTCATGACAACACGACTGGGATTGCATGGGTCGGTTATGAAGAAGCATTGTGTCACATGCTTAGCGTGTACCCATGGCTCGTTTTTTGTGATAGCGTTCATGGTAGCGCTCTTGGCGTCGGGTATAGTCATGGTAGTGAAAATCCGGCTTTCTCTTTCGACATTCTTAGCCCATCTGACACGGAACATCGTCCTGTTGTGCAGTCCAGAGTAGTCAAGCTCCCAGATCTCCTCGACCCTTCCATAAAATCGTTTAGTTGCACCATTGTCGCTGCCGGTCATGCATTCCATCGTCACCCCTGAGTTCTGATATTCATCACTGTCCATATCTTTGGCCTCCGTGTAGAACGTGTATCCATTGATATCATATGCCTGATTGGTTACGAGGTTGGGCAAGGGGCCATGTGCTAAGGCATATATGAGCAATCCGTCCTTAGAGCCCTCCTCCGGGGGATTAGCAATAATATGCTCTTTGAACCAATGCAGGAAAGTGGAGTTGTGCTCTCTAGTAACTTCATCGTCCGTCCTGCATACCCCCCGGTGACGATACTTCTTTGCGATAATTTCTTTGTGCAGTGCCACGAAAGGATCTACCTCGTCTAGGTGTTGTAGCACTACCAAGTTTGCTCTGTCAAAGTCGCTGCATCGATCTGAGTATGCCACGTGCAGTTCCCTGCGACCGTTGCAGTGACCTTCTCCTTCGAGCCTCCCATCGTGCTTGTTAACGGGCAAACCAACACTAACACCAGGCGGCTGGTCTGCGCCATATAGAAAATTCTCATAGAAAGAGATGCACTCTTGTGTCAAATAGCCCTAGACGATGCTTCCATCCGGACGGGACATGTTATGAACGAATCCTTTGATGATCCCATTCATCCTCTCAAACGGCATCATGTTGTGCAGGAATGACGGCCCCAGGTCTATTATGTCATCCACAATATGGACACACAGATGCACCATCACGTCAAAGAACGCGGGCGGGATGTACATCTCAAGCTCATTCAATATCACAATGATCTCTTCCTGTAGCCTTCGGAGGTGCTTCACACTGATCGACTTTCGAGAGATGACGTCGAAAAAGTTGCAGAGACCAATAAGCGTGTCACGGACATGCTTGTCCATTATCCCTCTAAGGGCAACAGGTAATATCTGCGTCATCATCACATGACAGTCATGAGACTTCATCCCGCTGGACCTTTTCTTGTCCGTGTCTAGATATCTACTTATCTTGCCACAGTAACCGGAACTAACTTTGACTCCGGTAAGGCACTTAAAGAATTGATTGATCTCAGCCTGACTTAAGGTGAAGCAAGAAGGGGGGCAATAATCCTCATTCTTTATTTTCTCGCCCTTCTTTTCCCGTGCCTCTGTCTCCGTCTATGTCTCGTCTGACATTTTACGGGGCGGCATGTGCAGATCTTCCCTGATTTTCAAATCTTGCAAGTCTTTTCTTGCCTTCGGCCCATCCTTGGTCTTATCTGGCATGTTCATCAGTGTTGCGAGCAAGCTCTCAAGGACATTCTTACAGATATGCATTTGATCAAGGCAATGAGGTGTATCGAGTTTGTGCCAGTACTCCAAGTCCCAGAACACAGACCTCGTCTTCCATACCTTCAGCAGAGGCTCCGGCGCCTTTCTCATTGTCTTTCCCGGCGCGGGGCACTCCTTCTAGTTTTTCAACAGCTCATCAATTTCGGCACCGCTCCGCTTACGTGGAGGTCCTCGATGCTCAGCGTGACCATTGAATAGATCTCCACGGTTTCTCCACGGATCGTCCTGTTCGAGCCATCTTCGATGACCCATGTACACGATTTTCCCAGACCCGCCATCTTTCCTTGATGTTAGCTGCTGAGACGTCGTATCATCCATGCACCGCGTGCATCCGCAATATCCATGGCACACCTGGCCTGCCACATATCCGTAACCAAGATAGTCGTGCAATGTCGTGATCAGCGCGGCTCTCATGTTGAAATACTCGCCTTTGCTGGCGTCCCATGTCTTGGCCGTTGTTTTTCATAACGTGTCTAACTCCTCTTGAAGTAGCCCCAGATACAAATTAATATTATTTCCTGGTTGTTTCGGCCCTTGAATAAGCATGCTCATGTGAATGTACTTCAATTTCATGCACAACCAGGGGGGAGGTTGTACATCCATACAAACACGGGCCATGTGCTATGGTTGGTGCTCTGGTTGCCAAACGGATTCATGCCATCGGTACACGCGCCGAGCACGATGTTCCTTGCATCACATTCAAAATACCGATAGAAGTTGTTCAACGCTCTCCACTGGCTTCCATCCTTGACGTGTCTCAGCTTCGGATCATCTCCATCGTCGGGCTTCTTCCTCTCCGCGTGCCAGCGCATTAGCTTTGCTTCCTTGGGATCTACAAAATACCTCTGGAGACGGGGAGTGATCGGTAAGTACCATACCACTTTCTGTGGACATTTCTTCCCGGCCTTCTTCTATCGAGAAGCATTGCACACCGGACAACTTGTTCTTTCCACGTGCTCCTTCCGATAAATTATGCAATCATTGATGCATGCATGGTATCTAACGTGTGGCAGATCAAGAGGGCACACGATCTTCTTGGCCTCATCAACACTACTAGGACATAGATTACCCTCGGGAAGAACATCCTTTAGGTACTTGAGATGCTCATCGAGGCTAGTGTCGGTCCATTTGTTTTTAGCCTTCGTCTTTAGCACTTGGTGCGTGAAACTCAAGCGGGTCACCTCAGGATTGCAACCATCATACAATGGAGTGTTCGAGTCTACCACCAGTTGCTCTAGCTTAGCCTCCTCTCTAGAAGCAGCTCTCTCAGTACTCGTCTCCTTGCGAAGCAATGCTTGAACATGAGGGTCCCACACGATTGAACTTAGTACCGATGAACTCTACTGTGTGGAGTCCATGTCGTTCTCTCCGCCGCCATGTCTGGCCCCTTCTCCGCTGCCATGTCCGGCCTCTTCCCCGCCGCCATTATCGATCATCTCTTCGTCTTGCCCCGTGTCATCATTGCCTGCCCCGTCGGCATCCTCATCTTCAGTTATCCGCCGAGTATAGCCATCCATGAAACCAGTCATGAGCAGGTGCGCTTCGACATGACCATCGACATGGGGGTCAAGCCAAACTATTCCTTTGCATTTTCGACACGGACATAAAACCTCTGTCAGGTTATTTTCCTTCATGTCCTGCACCGCCGACCGCAACCACCTGTCCACCATCGTTCCACTGATCATCGTCAACTCTGCATGGTAATAATAAACAAATTGATTATAAAATGCGTGCATTCATCAAAGTCATACAAAAATTCGGCATGACCTTCCTTAAAAATAGGACATATATAGATCTAGAGTTTGCCCGGAATTCGCCGAAATGGAAATAAATCGACATTTCGGCAAAACATAGGCAACTCAAATGCACAATTTGGCGTCAACTCATGCCACACACACAATTTCCATAAAAATATCACACACATGCATAAACATATTTCCATTTTGCAAAAGCATGAAATATTAATCACACCTCTATCTCGAGATCGAGCACACGGTGGAGATGATGATGTAGGGAGGTCAAAAGTGCACAAAGCTCTTCTTGACAAAGAAAGATCTAGTTAGGGGGCAAATAGGTCACTTAACTAAATGCTACATGTACCTAGCTAGCTAATTTGGGAGGAGACAACTTCAACTAGTGGAGGGGGAGGAAAAGAGAAAGGAGATGAATTAATGGAGGTGGTGTAGTTATAGCTAGGAGTAATGAAGAGAGAGAAAGGTAGGTAGAAGAGGGAGAGTAATGGGGGGAGAAGTATTGAGGAAGAAGAAGAGTGAGAGAGGGAGGATGTGGGAGGTAGGGGAAAGGGAGGAGAGGAGATGGGGAGGGGGAGGTGGAAAAGGTGGTGGTGCTGCGTCTTAGCAGTAGCGCGGGAGAGAAAGCGCGCTGCTGCTAAGAGCGTAGCAATAGCGCGCTTTCCTGTCACGCGCTACTGCTAAATGGGCCAACCCTGTGCACAATTTCAAAATTAGCAGCAGCGAGGTGACAAAAAAGCGCGCTGGTACTATGGCATTAGCAGTAGCGGGCTCCCTGGCGTCGCGCTACTGGTACACTTATGTCGTTGTGTACTGTCGGTGGATTTTTGTAGCAGCGCGGTTTAGGCATCAGGCGCTACTGCTAAGTTTGCACCAGTACCGAGCTTTCCGTAGCCGCGCTGCTACTACTTAGCAGCAGCGCCTGTTTTTATGCCGCGTTGCTGCTAAGATTCTGTGTCTAAGGTTTTCCCTAGTAGTGCACAACTGCCTGGCTTTGAAGATCCAAAACATCCTGACATGGTCTACAAACTCAACAAGGCACTGTATGGCCTTAAACAAGCCCCTCGAGCTTGGTATGACACACTCAAAGACTTCCTGAAGAGCAAAGGCTTCAAACCTGGTTCCATGGATCCCACTCTCTTCACGAAGACATATGATGGTGAACTGTTTGTGTGCCAAATATATGTGGATGACATTATCTTCGGCTACACTAACCAGAAATACAGTGAAGAGCTTTGATATATGATGCAAGAGCAATATCAGATGTCCATGATGGGTGAGCTGAAGTTCTTCCTTGGTCTTCAAATACGTCAGCAACGCAACGACATCTTCATATCTCAAGAGAAATACCTCAAAGATTTCCTGAAGAAATTTGGGATGCAAGACTGCAAAGGCTACACGACGCCAATGCCAGCCAAACACCATCTTGGTCCCAACGACAATGGTAAAGAGTTCGATCAAAAGGTATATCGCTCCATGATTGGTTCTTTGCTTTATTTATGTGCATCTAGGCAAGATATCATGCTTATTGTTTGCATGTGTGCCTGGTTCCAAGCGGCACCAAAGGAATCGCATCACTTATCTGTGAAGCGAATTCTTAGATATTTGGCTCACACCCCAACACTAGGATTATGGTATCCAAAGGGCTCAGAGTTTGATCTAGTTGGATTCTCGGATGTTGATTATGCTGGTGACAAGGTGGATCGCAAGTCTACATTAGGCACATATCATTTTCTAGGACGATCACTTGTATGTTGGTCTTCAAAGAAGCAGAACTGTGTATCTTTCTCCACTGCTGAATCTGAATACATTGCTGCTGGATCTTGCTGCGCCCAACTTCTATGGATGAAACAAACACTCAAAGACTATGGCATTCATCTGAAGCAAGTGTCACTCTACTGCGACAACGAGAGAACCATCAAGATTGCCAACAACCCAGTTCAGCACTCGAAGACAAAGCACATTGAAATTCGTCATCACTTTCTCAGAGATCATGTTATGAAGGAAGATATTGATATCATACACGTCAACACTGAAGAGCAATTGGTAGATATCTTCACAAAGCCCTTGGATGAGAAGAGGTTTTGCAAGTTACGGTGTGAGCTAAATATCTTGGAATCCTCGAATGTCCTATGATAAGGCACACTTCCTAACACTTGTGCATGTTGATGACTTAGATGTGCAACACATGAAGTAACGTATGTCTTCAATCAATGAAGACTTGCATTCCGAGTGTGAATACATTAACATGGAATTTGACTTCAGAGCGCCACGAAAGTTGTGCGACGTGTCTGGGTCTAATACTTCCTATACGGTGGGTAACGCCACCACAAAATTCTTCCCTAAGAAGTGTTTCTCACATGACGTTACATTTGCAAAGTCTTCGCTTTCTGTTTGTCTTCAATGTTAACATGTCCTCATGTTTATCTTCAACATACTGATTTGGTTTCTGTCCTCTATAGCATTCACTTATAGCTATGGCTTCTTGCTGAATCTTTTGAACTAAGTGAATGTGATTGGACCCTAACCCCTCTATGCTTCTTTCCTAAGTCTATCTATCCAAATCATATGCATTCTATTGAAACTGTCAAAATGTCTTCTCTGCATCCTTGTCAGCAGAAGACACAGAGACAAACATTAATCCGCTTTCAATGCTAAATCCTTTCACCTGAAACCCGGAGAAGTGGGAACGACCACCCCACAATCCAGGTGTGCGTGGGAACATGGAACAACCTCTGATGTGTTGCATGATGGCCACGTGTCCTTCAGATGTGAACCGCCAGGGGCACATGTGTAATAACACTGTGCCGTCCCTATCCCTATATATATACACGCCTCACCCCAGTCATTATCCTTTCTTCCACTCTCGCACAAAACCCTAGCGCCACCTCTACCCCTCGACGACGTTGGCGACGAAGCGCTTCGCTGCCGTGACCTGACCGATGTCGTCTTCACACCGACCGCGGACATCGTCTTCTCCGCCGTCGCCAAGTTAGGGCACAAAAGATCGAACTGCTCGGCCTCCTCTCCCACTCCGTCTAGCAGTTCCTCGTGTGGTAAATAAAACCTCCTTTTTACGGTCCCTTTGATCCGATAGATTCATCCTGTTCTACCACAAGCAGTTTCTATTCACACAAGTTGGATCTATTTCATACACCATCTCATAATATGCCTAGTATGTTCACTTATGCTTCACAAAGTAGTTAGATTCCTCACTTGTACTTATTCATGGATTTGTACAAATTTGGAACCAACTCTCTATCTATGAGTGAATGTCTTTGCACTATGAGGTCAATGTCTTCTAAACTGATTTATCTTCAAAATCATCTGAGAATGCATATGACCTCTTCCCCTTCCCTCGCACCTTAATGCTGTCACAGGTACATGTCCATGGGAGAATCCCTTGGTTCTCATAGTCTGCATTCATTTGCAGAATTCTTACAACATCATATAAATTCCCCTGAAGCGAGTTCTTGTCTGACCAGTAGACGGAAGACTTTGACAGTTTTGAAGCCTTTCAGTCTAAATTTCATGGAACCAGAAAAATCTGCAAGGAAGGGTGGCAGGCAGCGTCGTGGCAACACCTCAAGAGATTTGCCTCCAGACCTCTATAAGCTGTACAAGATAGATCCGGAGGACTACAATCAGCGAAAAAATCGAATCCAATGGATTCGAAGATATTGGGCAGAATAGTGGTTCAAGTACAGGTTCGTGACCCAGGAGTATGCTGAGAAGAATGCCATCAAGCGACCGTGGGAGACATCCTATACAAAAATCTTCAACCCAGGTCCAGAGCTGAAGCCATCGAACAGGGCTTCTATCCCTGTATGGTCAGTGGACCTTAGCCTACAGATGCAGACCCATCGTCACTACTATGGTGTCGTGACGACAATTTGTTCAAGCGCAACCTTCAGTATGCCAGGAACTTGGCCAAAGAAAACAAGAAGTCGCGGGGCTTAGACTTCAACCCAGGTCCCTCTGCTCCTTGTGCCGATGGCTCACGCGAAGCTGAACCCAATCTTGTTGGGCTGTTCTACAACCTGGAAGGTCTCATCACTCATATTATGGTTCAAGGGGCAGTCGTGGATCAACCTGCAGACGATGCTGAATCTGACGAAGCGCCCGCGCCACTGAAGCCAAAGAAGCTGAAGAAGCCTAAAGCTTCAAAGCCTACCCCTGCACCAAAAGTCTCACGGGTGAAGCCTCTAACCACTGCACCTCCTAAACACAATGTGTAGTCTGAAGATCTGTCACGCATCTCCAAGCCCTCCAGAGTGAAGATGCCCATGCAACCCACCAGCTAAGCACTAACGCCTGCTGCTGTTCTGCGAAATGAGAATGATGCCATTGATCTGTCCAGCGACGACCATCTTGGCGATGACACTCTTGAGCAGTTGATCAAGAGCAAGCAAGAGGTAGAAATCTTCAATGACCTTCCTCTATTTGATGTTGAAATCATCAACACATTCATTGATGAGTGGTTTGACAGCCCGAATGTTAGCTTTGATGATCTTCAGTGTCACATCCCTAGTTCTGGTATGACCTAGGCTAGCCCTTCATGTTTGCATCATGTTTAAATTCCATATAAATTTGAAATGGGGATTTGTGAAACCCTCAGAAATCATTTCTGGAAATAATCCAGATGAAAATTTCTCCAAAAAGGTCCAAGAAAATGTTCATGTTACTCTCTAAAAATATTGGTCAGAGGTAAAAATCAAACCAATATTTATAGGAGCTCATAAATATTTATTTTGGGCATTTGGAATTAATCCAGTATTTATTTGCGCTGGATAAATATTTTTATATATTTAAGATATTGTCCAAAAATTATGCCAGTTGTTGAGGAGCTCTGAAATAATACCATTAGCCCCTGCAAAATTTGGCATAAGAAAATAAAATGGTTTAGTATTTTATTTAAACCAAACAAATGTCAGAAAATTAGAAAAGAAAACAAGAAGGGAAAGCCTACCTGTGCTTACCTGCGGCCTGGCACTATGCAGCCGGCCTGGCCCAGCGGCCAAGCAGGCCGGCCCAGCCGACTGGCACTGCCAGTCGTCCCCTTCCTCGCACCAGGAGGGCAGGGGCATGCGCTCGCCGCGCGCGAGCATGCGCCGGCTACCTCCTGCTTCCCCGCTCGCTGCTGGAGGCCCCCGACGACGCCACGCACTCCCCTCAGCCTCTCTCACTCCCTCTCGCTCTCCCTCCTCCCCTGGGTCCCTCTCTCTCACCCCCCCTGAACGGCTCCATCGCCACGGCTCGCCGTTGTCGTGCCCACCGTCACGGCCTCGCCCTCGTTCCGTGCCCAGATGCTCCGCGCCGTCCTCCTCAACCTCTCCGACGACTCACACAAGCCGGGACGCCTTGCAGAGCTGCCCTTGACGTCGTCTTCCTTCTCAGGCTCCGCCGTCCGCCGCCGTCGATTCGCCGTCACCAGGTCTTCCCCGAGCCCGCTGTGCTGCTCCGCGTGATCGCCGTGAGCATCTCCCCGTTTCCCCTCTCTTCTCCCTCTCATTCCCGCATCATAGCTTCATTCCCCACCACGGCCGAAGCGCCCCGCCGCCATCCATGTCGCTGCCGTCGCCCTGGCCACCGCAGCCCGCAGCCGAGCGCGTCACCCTACTCCTGGTGACGCCAGGAGGCCGTAGAGCCTCTCCGCTCGCTTCCCCATGCACCACAGCCCTCGCCCACACTTGGCCGTGCTCCGGCTGCCGCCCTGAGCTTCGCTCCGGCGAGCTCCGGCCACCCCTCCTCCTCCTACCTATCCCACTGGATGCATGAGAGCACGGGCTACGCCCCGGTGCTCCCAACAGCCGCCCCCGTGCCCTGCAGCGTGGACGCCGCCGCGTCCAGAGGTCGCCGGCGACGACCTCGCCGGCCTAACGTGCGGGCCCGACCTGCCAGGTGATTAGCTTCAGGCTAATCACCATTTTTGCTAACCCCCTGACACTGACAGTGGGCCCCAGAGCCACTAATCTAAATTAGATTAGGAATAACTCCTCTGTTAACTAACTAAGTCACTGCCGTGTGGACCCCACACGTCAGGTTTGACCTGGTCAGCTCCGTTGACCTGCTAACGCAGACATGACGCAATGCTGACGCAATATTTCATTTTCTGGTTTAAATTAATCAGGAAATTCCAGAATATATTCAAAACTTCAAAAATTCATAGAAATTCAACCGTAGCTTAGATTGAAATAATTTATATATGAAAAATTATCAGAAAAATTCAATCTATCCATCTGTACCACTTTCATGCATGTTCAAACAACTTATACCACTGTATAAGTGAAAACATGATAATGGCCTTTTAAATGCTAAATATGGAGTTTGCATATGAACCCTTGGTCCATATGGACTTCGTTTAAATTGTTGCTAGATGCATTATTGCAATCATAACATCATTACCATGTTCATGCATCATAATGTTGCATATGCTTGTGTTTTGATTTCCGACACCGTTCCTTCTCGATAGGTCATGCTCCGGAGAGTGTTCAAGAGTACCTGTCTAAGGAGCAGTGCCCCCCTGTTGATCTACCAGGCAAGCAACCCCCCCCCTTGTTCATTCCGATACAATCCTACTCTCTTGCTCCTGCTCTCATTTATTGCATTAGGACAAACAGCGATACAGCTGCTACTTTATGCTGCGGTAGTTGAACCCATTCCTCTGCATGACCTGTCATTGCCAAAGTAAATAGTTAAAACCCACTAGCATGTGTAGGAGTTGCTTGAGCCATGTTGTGTTCTTGCCATGCCATGCCTGCTATTGCTTAGAGTATGTTAGGTCTGATTCATTGGGAATGAATTAGAGTACAGTGCTATGTTCTGATGTTGAGAGTTAAGCGTGTGAACACGATTTGGTAAAGGTAGCGGTGAGAGGCCATGTAGGAGTACATGGTGGGTTGTCTCACTGGAACCATCCCTAAGAACTGAGTTCTGCGTATGTTGTCCAAGGACTAGCTACTACCACACGTTGGGTTCCGGTTACTTGACCCCTCTCGACTTATTAGCCAACTTGATATCTGTCCAGGAGTTGCAAATAGTTTCTGGTGTTTATACGTAGTGCTATTTTTCTACCGAGTGGCACCCGACAGGGTGGACTTGGGACAGACTAGGCACATGTGGCCCGGTGTACCGAGTGGCACCCGGATGGTGGGCTCGGGAACCCTGTACACATCGTTTGGGGCTGTGAGCGAAACCCCGGCCGGATCTCCTTGCGGATGGAACCCGAATAGGCGATAAACCTGGACTAGAGTCTTGTTTGGTTAGTCAAGTCGTGGCCAACACCCTCGCTAGGCTTCCGCTTGAAGGTTGCCGAGATACATGACGCGTACATGGTGATAAGTGGTGAGAGCGTGTGTGAAGAAGTACACCCCTGCAGGGTTATCATGATCTATTCGAATAGTCGTGTCCTCGGTTATGGACTTCTTGGATGCTTACGTGGTACATAGACAACTTAAAGTGGATACTCTAAAATGCTCAAGACAAGTGTGAGTGCTATGGATGGCCTTCTCGTAAGGAGACAAGGATGAATCCATAGTAGTGTATTGATGTGGTGATTAGTGGACTCGTGTGCACTGCCTCATCTCAAAGAAGTTTCTCGTTGTCATAGAACAGGATAGCCATTGAGTCAAAGCTGGCTTGCTGCAACTAAACCCCACATTACCTTCTTGATACAATGCATGTATGATAGGATCTGTTGTAAGTCTTGCTGAGTACCTTTGTACTCACGTTTGCTTTTTTATGTTTTGCAGGTGAGACAACTATCTCACTAGTAGTACCGCTTGGACTTCGACGAGTAGCTTGTTACCTCAGCTACGATCTTGTACCTTGGAGGGACTTGTAGATAGTCAGGCTTCTCGGCCTTTTTCTTTTGTAGTTGTCTGTACTCAGACATGTAATGCTTCCGTTGCTTGTATGCTCTGAATGATGGGTCATGTGACCCCTGTTTGTTCTAATGCCATGCGGCTCTTCTGAGCCTTTATCTATATGAGTTTGCGTTATGTTGTGATGCCATGTTGTACAGCACATACTTGCATGTCATGCATACGTGTGACGTGTATTTCTATGTGTGGGATCCGACAATCTAGTTGTTTATCCTTGGCAGCCTCTCTTATGGGGAAATGTAGTCTAGTGCTTTCTCGAGCCATAGTAGTCCGCTACAGCCCAGCTCATCGGAGTCCTGCTAGCCTAGCACTACTGCTCAGGACACTTGACTGGCCGGCATGTGTTTCACTTTGTTCCTGTGTCTGTCCCTTTGGGGAAATGTCATGCGGTGACATCCGGAGTCCTGTTAGCCCAATGCTACAGCCCGGATTCACACGCTGCTGACCGACACGCTCGATGTGAATCATGTATGCCTGTCCCCATAGGTTAGTGCCGCTTTGGGTTCACGACTAGTCATGTTGGCCCGGGTTCTCTGTCATATGGATGCTAGCGATACTATCATATACGTGAGCCAAAAGGCGCAAACGGTCCCGGGCCATGGTAAGGCGACACCCGTGGGAATACCGTGTGTGAGGCCGCAAAGTGATATGAGGTGTTACATGCTAGATCAGTGTGACTTGGAATCGGGGACCCGACATTTAGCTTCCCATTGGCCTCAGCGTCGCCTTCCATGGAGCCATTCCTGCTGAGCTGGCTCTAGCTCAGAAGATTGTTGAGCTGAAGCATAAGATAGATTATGAAAAGGCTCAGTTCAAGAAGCATATGGCCAAGCTCAATGTTGAAGACATTCAGAAGTTCCATACCATGATGCATGAGCTTAAGGAAGCATTCCGAACCAAGCGCGAAGAAGCCAAAGGTTCTCGTGAGCGCATGAAGGATCTCGCTGCTAAATGTGTCCAAGGATACAATGAAGCTGAAAAGCGCAAGGCCTTGGGGTGACCAGGCATCGACCCCAGAATGGCGGCCAAGAAGAAGAAGAAGCCAGCTGTGGCAGAACTCGAACCACCAAGGCAGGAGGTACATCCAATTGTCTTCCCAGCCAGTATGAGAGGCTCGAAGCCTAAGGTCCCCACAGTGGCTTCAGAACTGAAGAAAACAAGGGCAACTGAAGCTGAAGCCAGAAAGCGCAAAACCAAGGGCACCACTGATGATGCTCCTCCAACTAAGAAACGCAAAACCAAGAAGAGAGATCGGGCTGCTCCCACAGAGCCCCTTGAGGTCGAGCCAATCTCAGTGGCTCGTCCTGCATCTGAAAATCAAGAACGCCAAGTGATAGTTCATGAGCCCGCTTCCCAGAGGCTCCTGAAGCTGAAGACAATCTAGCTGTTGACCCCACCGCAGCTGAAGACATTGGTCCTCATGACAATGTTGAAGATGATGAAGTCCTTCCTCAGATCGAGCACCAGTTGGTATCATCGCCTGTGCTCACGCACAGCAAACTCATCAGCATTGGTCGTCCTCTGACGCCAACTACTCGGGATGCATTATGGGCTGATCACCCACATCGACAAGACACCCCAAGTTCTCCCCAACTGCAAGCTACCTCACCAGTGCAAGATGACGATGACTTTGAGGCCCAGCACAATCCATCTCCGCAAGCGTCGCCGGCATTACGCAGGCTTCGCAAAGGACCAAGGCCCCAAGTCACTCCCACTATGCACGTATCTGAGTATGAAACCAAAATGGCTGAAGATATCCCGGCTGCATTAGCCGATGAAGAAGAAGAACCAAGAGTTGAAGCAGACAGATTTGCTACAACCCCGTCCCACCAAGATGTTGTTCTCGAGGAGAACGTGTCCGACCCTCTAGCTTCTGAAGTGGAGGTTAACAATCTTGAGACAGCCACCAGCATCACCGCTGAAGCCAATGACGTTGTCATGGTTGAAGCTAATCCGGCGCCTAAAGCCACTGCTGAAGCACCTGAAGTACAAGCGCCTAAAGCCACTAAAGAGCCCGAAGCCACTGCTGAAGCACCTGAAGTGCAAGCATCTGAAGTCAATGTGGCCCCCGAAGCCCATGACGACAATGTCAATGCTCCTGTTCCCCCTCCAAGACCTCATACAATTGAGGTGGCATTTGATCGTGGTTATCATGTTATGGTCCGCTGGCCCGTTCTCGTTCCTCCACCTGCTGCGGGTCCACAATTTGAGTATCATGTCGAGCACAGACCTCAAGTCCAAAAGCCCAAGCCAAGACTTCCATGATTCGCAGGCACTGCAACTTCACCTGGGGTCTTTAATGTGAATGGCTTCGTGGCACATAACACCTTCTTCAACAGAGCCAAGAACCCTTATACCAGACCTCGCATTTCATTAGATCGGTTCTGGAGCTATCAGCAGTGCAGCTACTATTCCTGCATCCTATACAATCAAGGGCGCATATTTCCACATATGCGCCTCGACTCTAAAGCTATAGCTGGTCTGCCCTGTCTTGAAGAAGCATTGGATTGCTTCAGAGATGCTGGACTGCTGTAGTTTGTCACCGATAAGGAACACTGGAATGAAGAGTTTCTGCTACAGTTCTATGCAACTCTTCACATTCGAGGTTACAACAGGGATCCGAAGACTTGGGTCCTTGAGTGGATGACAGGCAATGTCCATCATGAAGCCAAAGCTCTTGATATCGTTGAGCTCACAGGCCTGCCCACTCCTGGTGAATACTATGAGCCAGGTTGTCAACAATACCAGAATGACTTAGAAATCATTTTTCAGAAGCCAGAACCCAACATGAGTCAAATACTGAGCATGATGAAGCCTCTGCCTCATGACGCTGAATACCCATCTGAGTTCTTTGTTGAAGACCTAGAGTACCTCCCTCACACCATTTACCATATCATCAGGAAGACTCTATGGCCTGTCAAAGGACACTCATCTGCAGCGAAGCTTGAAGGAGCAATGAAGACTTTGGTTTTCTATATCTTCAATGGCATCAGCTTCAATGCTCAAGACTTCTTCATCAGGCAGTTGGCTGCATCTGGCTCCGACATTTTTGGGTTGAAATTCTATGCTCCATGGGTCATGCGTCGTATCAAGCATCACTCTGCCTTCAACTATCAGCCGTCTGCGCGCAATCATCTTATATTCTTGCCAGAGGTTGATTTGTCAGTTGAAGCTATTTACCCAGAGCTGGCTAAGGATCCCATTTATCTTCACAATGTTGATCACCAAAGCTTCACCCAGCCTATTGAAGGAGTTCCAGCAGTTTCTCGTGTTTATCCTCTTGCTGGCAACACACATGCCCCTTGCACTCAAACTAACGCCACTGGTAGCACCATTGTGCAAAGGCCTCGAAGACGATCTCATGTCCTAAATGACCAAGAGCTTCTCATCGCGCTACACCAGAAACAGGACAAACATCACGACTGGCTTAAGCGTCAGATGCAAAGCCTCTTGGTGAATGTCAATCGCATTCGCAATCTTGCCATGAAGAATGCCTTTGTTACTCATGAAACCTGTCGGAGGTCTTGGAAGAGTTTGACATTGCTTAGTGCTGAAGCTGATCTGCAGGACGATGGCTTCACCGAAAGATTCAAATTTGACTCAACTCCTCCAAGGAATGCTCACTTGTGTCGGAATCCTTCAATTGAAGACTCTGACTACTCGTCCTCAGCTGCGACAGTGAATGCCAGAGTCGTCGATGACCAAGATGATGCAACTTCACCTCCTCCAACTTCAGCGCGTGTCGACACTGCACCAAGTTCTTCTGCACCACCGGACCTCAACGATGACCCTGCTGCCTCGCCTGCACCTCATGGGAACGAGTATGCGCTCTATGTCTTCAAACCTTTTTGGTCCTTCCTGACAAAAGGTGGAGAAGCATATGAGTTGATAGTCTTCAAGCGGGTCCATATGGGTGGTTGCTTTACTTTTTGCTACTTTTGCCAAGTGTTTACAACTCTTGCTTTTCGATACATTTGATTCTTTGAGTTGTAACACTTAAACTCGATGGTCGTCTGCTACTTATTTGCTATTCTGTGATGCGATGATAAATTCCGCATGTGCGATGATAAATTCCGTACATAGGTCATTTTGCAGACGTCCATTTTCCATTATGCATGTCATTATCTTCGTTACATCATATCTTGCATGATGAATTGTAATCATAGGTTGAAAAGGATCTCCACAAGTACAACCTGCCATGTGCATTTGCATTCCAAGAGCAAATTACTTATATGCACATCTTTAGGGGGAGCCTTTGCCATTTATGAAGACAATACCCAATCCTTTACAATTTCACATATTTTATTCCCCATTGAAAACTTCAACCAGTTTGTCATTAATCACCAAAAAGGGGGAGATTGTAAGTGCATCTTGTGCCACCCCTAGTTGGTTTTGGAGTATTGACGACAAACCTGGTTGAGGGACTAATGTGTTTGTGAGAATTGCAGGATAACACAGGTAGAAGTCCCTCATTGATTCGGTTTTCCTACCAGAGATGACCCCTAAAAATGTATGAAGACATTGAAGTCAAAAGTGGTATATGAAGACATTCACATTGAATACTATGACAAGAGAAGACATCGCATGAACACTATTGAGCGCAAAGACTTAGTTGTTTCGTCGTTCTTTTTCTTCTTTGTTGAGTCATAGGAACCACCGTACTGTTAAGTGGGGTCCAAGAGAACCAGTCAGAATGACTGAAGTGATGCTTAACCAAAATCCTATGTCTTCGAGTGAAGACTATGAGACCAAATCTTATTCAGAGTTGGATAAGTCAGCTTTGCTTGTAGCCCAAGTAAAGTTGTCGTGTGTGTTTGAAATCTGATCGTTGGAACACGTGCCAGTTCCTTAGTGACCCAGGGTCATTTCGGACAAATCGGGTTGGGTTGCCTAGTGGCTATAAATAGCCCACCCCCTAAAACCATAAACAGTTGGCTGCTCAGAGTTAGTGTACGGCTTTTGTCGTTTGAGAGCAACCCACCTCGAAGCCTTTGAGAGAGAATTCCTTGCGAGGACAAAGCCCTAAACACCCAGAGCCAAAGAGTATTAGGCATCACATAAGTCTTCCTGTCTATGTGATCTGAAGACTTATTACACTTGAGGACTTTGAATCCTCCAGCCGGTTAGGTGTCGCGTTCTGAGCATCCAAGAGTCATTGTGGATTGCCGGTTAACGAAGTCTGTGAAGCTTTGGAAGTCTACCTTGAAGACTTACCAGAGTGATTGGGCGAGGACTGGGTGTCCTTAGCTCAAGGGGAATAAGGTGTAGACACGGTCTTCTGAGTTGAATCTCAGCATCCCTAACCAGACGTACAGTTGTCACAGCAACTCGAACTAGTCCAACAAATCATTGTCTTCAACGAGTCACTAGTTCTATCCTTCCCATCTCTTTATTTACAGTTGGTCCTTGTGCAGTCATTGCCTGTTTGCATTATCCTTTGTCTTCACTGAGTGACTGCTCGTTCTGATTGGCTTCATATTATCTTCCTACGTAATCTATACTGCCTAGCTGCTATTAGTCGTTGTGCTTTCACTTCATTGAATACTTGACTATGGCTTGCTTAGTGTAGTCTACCTTCCGCTGCATGGTAATAGGTTTATTTCTATCGTTTGTCTTCGAAACTTCCATGTTTTGAAGTCTTTCATAAAAATCGCCTATTCACCCCCCTCTAGTCGATCACTAGCACTTTCACCCGCAAGTTGATTACCAAAACATACATCAAGTGAATCACGTGATATCCCATTGTCACCAGAGATATCCACGGCAATACATACATCAAGTGTTCTCAAATCTTTAAAGACTCATTCCGATAAGATAACTTCAAAGGGGAAACTCAATTCATTACAAGAGAGTAGAGGGGGAGAAAACATCATAGGATCCAACTATAATAGCAAAGCTCGCGATACATCAAGATCGTATCACCTCAAGAACACGAGAGAGAGAGAGAGAGAGAGAGAGAGAGAGATCAAACACATAGCTACTGGTACATACCCTCAGCCCCGAGGGAAAACTACTCGCTCCTCGTCATGGAGAGCACCGGGATGATGAAGATGGCCACCGGAGAAGGATTTTCCCCTCCGGCAAGGTGCCGGAATGGGTCTAGATTGGTTTTTGGTGGCTATGGAGGCTTCTGGCGGCGGAACTCCCGATCTATTGTGCTCACGGATGTTTTTACGGTATATGGAGATATATATGCGGAAGAAGTACATCAGGGGGGTCACGAGGGGCTCACGAGGGTGGAGGGCGCACCCAGGGGGGGTGCGCCCCCTACCTCATGACATCCTCCCAGATCCCCCAACATGCACTCCAAGTCTTCTAAGCTTCTTTCCTTCCAAAAATGAGTTACGTGAAGTTTCAGGTCAATTGGACTCCGTTTGGTTTTCCTTTTCTTCGAAACCCTAAAACGGGGTAAAAACAGAAACTGGCACTGGGCTCTGGGTTAATAGGTTCGTCCCAAAAATGATATAAAAGTGTATAATAAAGCCCATAAACATTCAAAACAGTAAATAATATAGCATGGAGCAATCAAAAATTATAGATACGTTGGAGATGTATCAGTATCCCCAAGCTTAATTCCTTCTTGACCTCTAGTAGGTCAATGATAAAAACAGAATTTTTGATGCAGAGTGCTACTTGGCGTAATTTCAATGTGATTCTTCTTAATTGTGCTATGAATATTCATATCCATAAGATTCAAGACAAAATTTCATATTGACATAGAAATAATAATACTTCAAGCATACTAACTAAGCAATCATGTCTTCTCAAAATAGCTTGGCTAAAGAAAGTTATCCATACAAAATCATATAGTCTGGCTATGCTCTATATTCACCACACAAAATATTTAAATCATGCACAACCCCGATGAAAATCCAAGCAATTGTTTCATACTGTTGGTGTTCTCAAACTTTTTCAATCTTCACACAATACATGAGCGTGAGCCATGGACATAGCACTATAGGTGGAATAGAATGGTGGTTGTGGAGAAGACAAAAAGGAGAAGATAGTCTCACATCAACTAGGCGTATCAACGGGCTATGGAGATTCCCATCAATAGATATCAATGTGAGTGAGTAGGGATTGCCATGCAACGGGTGCACTAGAGCTATAAGTGTATGAAAGCTCAACAAAAGAAACTAAGTGGGTGTGCATCCAACTCGCTTGCTCACGAAGACCTAGGGCATTATGAGGAAGCCCATCATTGGAATATACAAGCCAAGTTCTATAATGAAAGATTCCCACTAGTATATGAAAGTGACAACATAGGAGACTCTCTATCATGAAGATCATGGTGCTACTTTGAAGCACAAGTGTGGTAAAAGGATAGTAGCATTGCCCCTTCTCTATTTTTCTCTCATTTTTTTAATTTGGGCATTTTCTCTTTTTAGGCCTCTTTTCTCTTTTTTTATTTGGGCTTCTTTGGCCTCTTTTATTTATTTATTTTCGTCCGAAGTCTCATCCCGACTTGTGGGGGAATCATAGTCTCCATCATCCTTTCCTCACTTGAGACAATGCTCTAAAAATGATGATCATCAGACTTTTATTTACTTACAACTCAAGCATTACAACTCGATACTTAGAACAAGATATGACTCTATATGAATGCCTCCGGCGGTGTACCGGGATATGCAATGAGTCATGAGTGACAAGTATGAAAGAATTATGAACGGTGGCTTTGCCACAAATACTATGTCAACTACATGATCATGCTAAGCAATATGACAATGATGAATGTGTCATGATAAATGGAATGGTGGAAAGTTGCATGGAAATATATCTTGGAATGGCTATGGAAATGCCATAATAGGTAGGTATGGTGGCTGTTTTGAGGAAGGTATATGGTGGGTTTATGGTACCGACGAAAGTTGCGCGGTACTAGAGAGGCTAGCAATGGAGAGAGGGTGAGAGTGTGTATAATCCATGGACTCAACATTAGTCATAAAGAACTCACATACTTATTGCAAAAATCTATTAGTTATCGAAACAAAGTACTACGCGCATGCTCCTAGGGGGATATATTGGTAGGAAAAGACCATCGCTCGTCCCCGACTGCCACTCATAAGGAAGACAGTTAATAAATAAATCATGCTCCAACTTCATCACATAACGGTTCGCGATACGTGCATGCTACGGGAATCACAAACTTCAACACAAGTATTTCTCAAATTCACTACTACTCAACTAGCATGACTCTAATATCACCATCTCCATATCTCAAAACAATCATCAAGCATCAAACTTCTGTTAGTATTCAATACTATATATGAAAGTTTTTACTATTCTTGGATGCCTAGCATATTAGGATTATTTAAGCAAATTACCATGCTATTTAAGACTCTCAAAATAATCTAAGTGAATCATGAGAGTTCATCTATTTCTTCAAAATAAAACTACCACCATGCTCTAAAAGATATAAGTGAAGCACTAGATTAAATGACAAACTACTCTGAAAGATATAAGTGAAGATCAATGAGTAGTCGAATAATTATGCAACTATGTGAAGACTCTCTAACATTTAAGAATTTCAGATCTTGGTATTTTATTCAAACAGCAAGCAAAGCAAAATAAAATGACATTCTAAGAATGGCAAACATCATATGAAGAAGCAAAAACTTAGGATCAACCGAAACTAACCGATAGTTGTTGAAGAAGAAAGGTGGGATGCCAACCGGGGCATCCCCAAGCTTAGAAACTTGAGACTTTTTGAAATATTATCTTGGGGTGCCTTGTGCATCCCCAAACTTGAGCTTTTGTGTCTCCTTAGTTCCTCTCATATCACGGTCTCCCTAAATCTCAAAAGCTTCATCCACACAAAACTCAACAAGGACTCGTGAGATAAGTTAGTATAAACCATTGCCAAAACCTTATCATACTCTACTGTAGAAAATCACTAAAATTATTATTCAACATTGCATACTAAATGCCTCTGCATAATTAATAGTCCTATCCTCAAACAGAATCATTAAAGAAGCAAACATATGCAAACATAACAGCAATCTGCCTAAATAGGATAGTCTGTAAAGAATACTGCAACATCCATACTTCCCTAACTCCAAAAATTATTAAAGAAAATTCCCACTGTAGTAAATTTATCAGATCTTAATATGCAAAAGGTTTCAACATTTTATCACATTCTGACTTTTCTAGGGAATTATTGCAACAGCGATAAACTTTCTGTTTTCAAACAGCAACATGTATACTTGTAACATAGGCATAGTGGAGGCTATCAATGCCACTTTTATTGAAATAAAAGATGCAAACCATTGTTATAAATAATAGCAAGAAAATCCTAACAAAATAAATTGACACTCCAAGCAAAATACATATCATGTGGTGAATAAAAATATAGCTCCAAGTAAAGTTACTGATAGAAGTAGACGAAAGAGGGGATGCCTTCCGGGGCATCCCCAAGCTTTGGCTTTTAGGTGTCCTTAGATTATCTTGGGGGTGCCATGGGCATCCCCAAGCTTAAGCTCTTGCCACTCCTTGTTCCATGATCCATCAAATCTTTACCCAAAACTTGAAAACTTCACAACACAAAACTTAAGGTAGAAAACTCGTGAGCTCCGTTAGCGAAAGAAAACAAAAGACCACTTTCAAGGTACTGTAATGAACTTATTATTTATTTATATTGGTGTTAAAACTACTGTATTCCAACTTCTATATGTTTTATAAACTATTTTACTAGCCATAGATTCATCAAAATAAGCAAACAACACATTGAAAACAGAATCTGTCAAAAACAGAACAGTCTGTAGTAATCTGGATCAAACGTATACTTCTGTAACTCATAAAATTCTCAAATAAATTTATTGACCTGAGGAATTTATCTATTAATCATCTTGAAAACGAATTAACTAAATAGCACTCTGAAAATAAAAATGGCAGCAGTTCTCGTGAGCGCTAAAGTTTCTGTTTTTGACAGCATGATCAACAAGACTTTCCCCAATCTTCCCAACGGTTCTACTTGGCACAAACACTAATTAAAACATAAAAACTCAATAATAACAGAGGCTAAATAAATTATTTATTACTAAACAGGAGCAAAAAGTAAGGAACAAAAATAAAGTTGGGTTGCCTCCCAACAAGCGCTATCGTTTAACGCCCCTAGCTAGGCATGATGATTTCGACGATGCTCACATAAAAGATAGGAATTGAAACATAAAGAGAGCATCATGAAGAATATGACTAGCACATTTAAGTCTAACCCACTTCCTATGCATAAGGATTTTGTGAGAAAACAACTTATGGGAACAATAATCAACTAGCATAGGAAAGCAAAACAACATAACTTCAAAGCTTTAAGCACATAGAGAGGAAACTTGATATTATTGCAATTCCTACAAGCATATGTTCCTCCCTCATTATAATTTTAAGTAGCATCATGAATGAATTCAACAATATAACCAGCACCTAAAGCATTCTTTTCATGATCTACAAGTATAGAAAATTTACTACTCTCCACACAAGCAAAATTCTTCTCATGAATAATAGTGGGAGCAAACTCAACAAAATAACTATCATGTGAGTGAAAATTAAGATCAAGATGACAAGTTTCCTGGTTATCATTATTCTTTAAAGCATACGTGTCATCACAATAATCATCATAGATAGGTGGCATGCTTTCATCATAATAAATTTGCTCATCAAAACTTGGGGGACAAAAAATATCATATTCATCAAACATAGCTTCCCCAAGCTTGTGGCTTTGCATATCATTAGCATCATAGATATTCAAGGAATTCATACTAACAACATTGCAATCATGCTCATCATTCAAATATTTAGTGCCAAACATTTTATAGATTTCTTCTTCTAGCACTTGAGCACAATTATCCTTTCCATCATACTCACAAAAGATATTAAAAAGGTGAAGCGTATGAGACAAACTCAATTCCATTTTTTAGTTTTCTTTTATAAAGTAAACTAGTGATAAAACAAGAAACTAATAGACTCGATTGCAAGATCTAACGATATACCTTCAAGCACTAACCTCCCCGGCAACGGCGCCAGAAAAGAGCTTGATGTCTACTACACAACCTTCTTCTTGTAGACGTTGTTGGGCCTCCAAGTGCAGAGGTTTGTAGGACAGTAGCAAATTTCCCTCAAGTGGATGACATAAGGTTTATCAATCCGTAGGAGGCATAGGATGAAGACGGTCTCTCTCAAGCAACCCTGTAATCAAATAACTAAGAGTCTCTTGTGTCCCCAACACAGCCAATACAATGGTAAATTGTATAGGTGCACTAGTTCGGCGAAGAGATGGTGATACAAGTGGTATATGGATAGTAGATAAAGGTATTTGTAATCTGAAATTATAAAAACAGCAAGGTAACTAATGATAAAAGGTAGCGTAAACGGTATTGCAATGCTAGGAAACAAGGCCTAGGGTTCATACTTTCGCTAGTGTAAGTTCCCTCAACAATGATAACATAATTGGATCACATAACTATCCCTCAACATGCAACAAAGAGTCACTCCAAAGTCACTAATAGCGGAGAACGAACGAAGAGATTATGATAGGGTACGAAACCACCTCAAAGTTATTCTTTCCAATCAATCCGATGGGCTATTCCTATAACTGTCACAAACATCCCTAGAGTTCGTACTAGAATAACACCTTAAGATACAAATCAACCAAAACCCTAATGTCACCTAGATACTCCAATGTCACCTCCAGTATCCGTGGGTATGATTATACAATATGCATCACACAATCTCAGATTCATCTATTCAACCAACACAAAGGACCTCAAAGAGTGCCCCAAAGTTCTACCGGAGAATCACGACGATAACATGTGCCAACACCTATGCATAGGTTCATGGGTGGAACCCGCAAGTTGATCACCAAAACATACATCAAGTGAATCACGTGATATCCCATTGTCACCACAGATATCCACAGCAAAACATACATCAAGTGTTCTCAAATCTTTAAAGACTCAATCCGATAAGATAACTTCAAAGGGGAAACTCAATTCATTACAATAGAGTAGAGGGGGAGAAAACATCATAGGATCCAACTATAATATCAAAGCTCGCGATACATCAAGATTGTATCACCTCAAGAACACAAGAGAGAGAGAGAGAGAGATCAAACACATAGCTACTGGTACATACCCTCAGCCCCGAGTGAGAACTACTCCCTCCTCGTCATGGAGAGCACCGGGATGATGAAGATGGCCACCGGAGAAGGATTGCCCCCTCCGGCAGGGTCCCAGAACGGATCTAGATTAGTTTTCGGTGGCTACGGAGGCTTCTGGCGGCGGAACTCCCGATCTATTGTGCTCACGGATGTTTTTAGGGTATATTGAGATATATAGGCGGAAGAAGTACGTCAGGGGGGCCACGAGGGGCTCACGAGGGTGGAGGGCGTGCCCAGGGGTGGTGGGTGCGCCCCCTGCCTTGTGACATCCTCCCAGATCCCCAAACATGCACTCCAAGTTTTCTAGGCTTCTTTCCTTCCAAAAATGAGTTCCATGAAGTTTCAGGTCAATTGGACTCCGTTTGGTTTTCCTTTTCTTCGAAACCCTAAAACTGGGTAAAAACAGAAACTGGCACTGAGCTCTGAGTTAATAGGTTAGTCCCAAAAATGATATCAAAGTGTATAATTAAGCCCACAAACATTCAAAACAGTAAATAATATAGCATGGAGCAATCAAAAATTATAGATACGTTGGAGACGTATCACCCCCTGGCCGTCTCGCTCGATGAAAACTCTCGAGGACACCCAGTCCCTAGAAAAAAACGATGTCGGTCTCCTACCCCCTCCCGCCGCGCCCCTATCTGATCGACAAACTCTCTTGAGGCCACCCAAATTTACCAAGTTAAAAGAGCATTGTCGTTGAGGCCACCCCGAACCCTTGAAGCGTTGTTGAGGCCCCCCAAACCCTTGAAGCGTTGTCGAGGCTACCCCAAACCCTAGAGAAGCATTGAGGCCAGGCCACTAATATGATTCCTTATTGTGCTTAGCTAGCTAGTTCTATGTTTGCCACTAATATATCCATCTGTCATGTTTGAATAATAATTGCCATGTTGTAAATATTTGCAGAAAATATGGATCCGCACCCCTGAGACGAAGCAACAGAAGCGGTGTTGGGGGAGATAATCACACACGAAAGTGATGCCGTCTTGTCGCTTCTCAATGACACATGCACCGATGGTCTGGAAAGACAGGATGAAGAAGCAGGCTACGACGATGATCAAACAATGAAGGAGGAAGGACACCGTGATGACGGCTCCGGTGACCGAATGGAGGGGGAAGGACAGCGTGATGACGTCTCCATTGACTGAACGGAGTCCGGCCGGGTATATATATATATTAATTAATTAAGCATGTGCTGACTATAACTAATTGATGCATTAATTGTTTTTGGTATGTACACATATTGACTCTCTTCTTTTTCTTCTTTTCTAGCCCTCCGGATCGAGCAACACTTCGGTAACGAGACGAGGCCCAAAGAGAAAGTTGCTCGCGGATGAAAGGTACACGATCATCGAAATTGACCGTGCTGGCCAACCGATTGAACCCCTCCGGACCAAGAAAAAATGTAATGCCCAGTGCGGGGTTCTAGATAGGGACATGATCCCGATCAGCATCGAGCAATGGTGGAAGCCTAAGGACAAAGACTCTCAGGTGTCTTATGCCAGCGATAGACAGAAAGGTGATCTTTGGACCGCGCTGCAGGAAAATTTCACCTTCCCGCCAGAGGAGGATCTGGAGAATCCAGTTAAAAAGCCAATGATCATGGCTTATGCTCTTAAGAAGATGGCTGAGCTATTCAGGAGGTGGAAGAATGAGCTGAAATCATCGTTTGTCGACCAAGACAAGACTCCAGAATTCATCGGCCGATTTGAGAAGATCAAACATCAGTGGCCCGCATTTGTCACCAAAAAGAAATCTGAGAGAGCAGCAAAGATGTTAGGGACAAACAAGAAAAATGCTGCAAAGAAGAAGCATCACCGTCGCACGGGGTCAGGTGGCTACCTGAAAGCCCGGCCGTTGTGGGACAAGGCTGAGAATGACCTCATTGATAAAGGGATCGAACCAGAGACGCGACGCTGGCCAGACCGTTGCAGGACTTGGTTCTTTGGGGTTGGGGGAAAATTGGACCCTATAACAGGGAAGTGCATTTGGACAAACGAGCAGCTAAACACACCCATCGAGAAGCTTCAGGATTATATCGAAAAGGCGCAGCAACGGACGTTCATTCCGGACAGAGAGAATGATGAGCTCACAGAGGCCCTCGGGAATCCTGAGCACCCCGAATGGACCCAAGGCACGCCAGTCTCCCTTTCGTGGAAGGCTGGATTTCCCGACGTAGGCGGTTACAAACGCCGGGAGAGGAAGAAGAAAAAGGAGTTGGCCCAACTATAGGCGCTGCACGCAAGGGTACAAGCGCTAGAGGAACGAGACGAGGCCCGCAGCACGCGACCTACCGAAGCTGCTACACCCGAAGCTACCCCGCCATCTCAGCGGAGAAGCAGCATGGCTTCCACGGAGCTGCTTCAGGAGCCTGTCTTCACGGCTCCTGCTAGCTACCCCGTGGATGCTATCACGGAGTCTCAGAATTGCCATCTTATGATGCAGTGGATGGAATTTAAAGTCATGGCGGCTGTTGGCTCTGTTGCACCTCCTGAACCAGGCGCCACTTTTCACTACCGGCCAATTCCAGAAGGATATGCTAGGGTGATGGTGGATAAAATCATAGAAGGATTTGAGGAGCTCCAGCTTGACCACCCTACGGGTGACGGGGAGACTCGGCTGGGTTCTTGTGTGAAGACTCCATGCCTATGGCGGAAGGAGCTCATCAACCTTCCGAACTGGATGCCTCCTCCGGCGAGTCAGGGCACTCCGCCTCCTCCACCGCCTCCTCCGACGAGTGATTAGGGCACTCAGCCTCCTTCTCCGGCACGTGGTGGCACTCTGCCTCCTTCTCCGCCTGCGCCGACGCGCCCGAGCAGCCACCAGCCTCCTTCTCCGCCTCGCCAGCAAGGGCGGAAGAGACCCGCTGCCGCCCGGCCGCTCCGGTGTGTCGTAGTCCTCCTCCTCGTAAGCAAGGAAAGAAGACAGAAGCAGCCGCTCCGTCTGCTCTGGCGTCTAGCAGTACATCCAGAGGCGGCAGGCAATACAGATTCGGTCCTTCTCTGAAGACTCCAGAGAAGTTACCATATGAGATGACCCCAGAGGAAAATGAGAAGATCGTGCGACACGAAGTGAGGAACTTCTTTGAAGGGGTGAAAGCATAGAAACATCCACCTTTGGAGGAGAAGGTAGATCCGGTGAAAGCGCACTCTAGGAGCCCTAAAGAAACCACCAAAGTCTCCGCCAAAAGGCAACTATGAGCGCATTATTGAAAGGTCATTTATCGAAGCGGAGCGGTCAGGAAGTATTGTTAGTGATCAAAGGTTAGTGAAACGATGAGCTGGGAAAAAATTGCCCAGCTAGGCGAACAAGCAAACCAATCATTCCCCCCGCTCAAGGTGTCTAGCGATATCGTCGCTAACGATTCGAGGATGGTGCCCGGTTATAACATTCTTGATGATTACCTACCCGATGATGTACATTATGAATTCTTGGAGGTGGAATAACACAGATACGAGTACGGGAAGCCTCTCGTCAAAGATGAAAGGTCTCTAACAACGATGATGCGAAGATTCCATGATTGGTACATGAAAACCTGCAGAGAGTCTGGGGGAGGAATACTTTGACGCTGAGAGTTGAAGAGGAGCATGACCTCGTTGGAACTGATCTGTTGAATGTTCCATTTGAGGAGTTCTTCCAGTTCTTCAATCAGAAGGCCCTCGATAAATTAATGTTCACTTGCTACCGTCTGTAAGTACTACTTCTATCATTAAGTCTCTATATATAGGTCAGCTCTTTCATTGCATGTATTTATAATTATCCTTACTATATTTTGCAGATTGGAGATCGCCGAATTGAAGAAAAGGCAAATCGGTGATATTGGGTTCATTAACACAAATATCATATATGCATATTCGGCTGAATTTAAGAAAAAAGAAACCAAGGCCAACTTGCTACGATCGTTGGTATTATATCAAAACAAAGCTATAATACTCTTTCCTTACAACTTCAAGTGAGTGTTACTTTCTTGTGCATATTCAGTTTCCCTTATTAGTCGAGGTTATAGTAATGTAATTGATGAGTTATGCATGCGTGCACAGGTTCCACTATATTTTCCTAGAGATTAAGCTCGAGCAGGGACTAGTAACCGTCATAGACTCGAGACAAAAAGATCCCAAGGAGTATGCGTACATGACTGAAATTCTCGAGAAGTAAGTTAAATCGATCATTATCGCATCATATCGGCAACTTTGTTCACTTCCAGATATCAAGTAATTGTTTTCTTTGTCTGGCAGGGTTTGGAAAAAATTCACCTTAAAAGCTCCGGGACTGCCGAAGAAGCTGGAATTTAAACACCCGAAAGTAAGTACTACTAGCATGTTCCACGCATCTCCTAGTGATTCAAGTTCTAGTTTCATCAATACCATTTTAGCATGCTTGCTTATCAGTTTGATTGACCTCTATTTCTTGTAAAGTGGTTGTGGAAGGAAGCCGAGAATAATTACTGTGGATACTACGTTTGTGAGTCCATCCGCCACACAACCTGTGAGCGGGGGTACACTAAAAAACAATATGAAGTGCGTAAGCAATAATATTCAGAATTTAACTTTATTTACCATCTTTTGTGTTGAGTTTCATTCATTCATATATATGTATTGACCCCCTTCTTCAAATTAGATGTTTCGGATGCGGGATGAACTCCTAGCACCAGATCGCATGCGAGGAATTCAAGAGGAATTGGCGGCATTCTTTCTTGACCACGTGATCGATAAAGACGGAGAATACTATTGGACCCTGTATTCATATATAATTAGGGGATTATATTGTAAGAGATCTTATATTGTATATATGTAGCCAGTAGCGTCGGATAGATATATGAAAACTTGTTATTCGACCAATCTCTCGGAGAAGGAGAGGTCGATATCACTTCTCTCTGTATGCATATGTTCATGATGATCTTCTGTTTCCTTCATTTTTGCTTACCAACTAGCATGTCGAGTGCTCTCTATACATATAGTACGTAGCATCGACCAAGCACGGAGATAAGAGAGGACACTTCTCTCTATAAATTAATTAGATACCTAACACAATATATGAAACACCTTAATTAACCATACAAATCCCCCAAATCCCACCCCTCCAGAAAAAAACCCTAGCCCTTGAACAGCTGACGCGTGGATGCCTATTGGTCCCGGTTGGTGCCACCAACCGGGACCAAAGGGCCTCCTACCTGGGCTGGCCGCACCGGCCACTTGGAGGCCCATCTGTCCCGGTTCGTGTAAGAACTGGGACTAAAGGCCAAGGGCATTAGTAATGAACTTTTAGTCCCGGTTCCCAAACCGGGACAAAAGGCCCTTACAAACCATGACAAATGGCCCCTTTTCTACTAGTGAGGGTTACCAGAACCCTCCCCCCGGAGAACTAATGGGCCACATGGGCCTTAGTGGAGAGAGAGAGGGCCGGCCAGGGCAGGCCAGACGCCCCCTCCCCCTTTGGTCCGAATTGGACTAGGGAAGGGGGCGGCGCCCCCCTTTCCTTCTCCCTCTCCTCCTTCCTTTCCCCCTCCTAGTAGGAGTAGGAAATGGGATTCCTACTCCTACAAGGAGGAGGACTCCTCCTCTCCTGACGCGCGCTAAGGGCCGGCCGGCCTCCCCCCTTGCTCCTTTATATACGGGGGCAGGGGCACCCTAGAACACACAAGTTGATTGTTTCCAGCCGTGTGTGGTGCCCCCCTCCACCATAATCGACCTCGGTCATATCGTAGCGGTGCTTAGGCAAAGCCTTGTTCAGGTAGGATCATCATCACCATCATCACGCCGTCGTGCTGACGAAGCTCTCCCTCGACACTCTGCTGGATCGTGAGTTCGTGGGACGTCACAGAACTGAACGTGTGCAGATCATGGAGGTGTCGTACTTTTGATACTAGGATCGGCCGATCGTGAAGACGTACGACTACATCAACCGTGTTGTCAAAACCCTTCTGCTTACGGTCTACGAGGGTACATGGACAACACTCTCCCCTCTCGTTGCTATACATCACCATGATCTTGCGTGTGCATTGGAAATTTTTGAAATTACTGCATTCCCCAACAGTGGCATCCGAGCCAGGTTTATCCTTAGATGTTATATGCACGAGTAGGTCACAAAGGAGTTGTGGGCGTGGGCATATACATATTGCTTGCCTTCACTAGTTGATTCTTGATTCGGCGGTATTGTTGGATGAAGCGGCCTAGACCGACATTACGTGTATGCTTACGCGAGACTGGTTCTACCGACGTGCTTTGCACGCAGGTGGCTAGTGGGTTTCAGTTTCTCCAACTTTAGTTGAATCAGATTCAATGAACAGGGTTCTTTCTGAAGATCAAAAAGCAATCACTATACAGGGTTGTGGTTTTTGATGCGTAGGTAAGAACGGTTCTCGCTCAGCTCGTAGCAGCCACATAAAACTTGCAACAACAAAGTAGAGGACGTCTAACTTGGTTTTGCAGGGCATGTTGTGATGTGATATGGTCAAGACATGATGCTAAATTTTATTGTATGAGATGATCATGTTTTGTAACAGAGTTGCAACTGGCAGGAGCCATATGGTTGTCGCTTTATTGTATGAAATGCAATCGCCATGTAATTACTTTACTTTATCACTAAGCGGTAGCGATAGTCGTAGAAGCAATAGTTGGCGAGACGACAACGATGCTTCGATGGAGATCAAGGTATCAAGCAGGTGACGATGGTGATCATGACGGTGCTTTGGAGATGGAGATCAAAGGCACAAGATGATGATGGCCATATCATATCACTTATATTGATTGCATGTGATGTTTATCCTTTATGCATCCGTCGGATCTCGAGTTCCGGCAAAACCCTTAAGGTTCGATCACTGGGGTGCGCGCGAAGATCTCCCCCTACCAACTCACGCCCTCAACCTCGCCACGATCTCAAAGGCAAGCTCGACGAACTCGCAACACAAAGGACACAATATTTATACTGGTTCGGGCTACCGTTGTGGTGTAATACCCTACTCGAGTGTGGTGTGGTGGATTGCCTCTCGGGCTGAGGATGAACAGTACAAAGGGGAAGAACAGTCTCCTGAGGTGAGGTGTTCTTGTGCTTGGTGGGTGTGAGGATGGGTTGGATCTAGTCCAAGTTGAGATGGCTGAGGCTCTGTTTTGTTTGCCCTCGTCATAGTTACCCCCCCAACTGTAGTTGCTAATCTTATTTATAGACGCCCTGGTCCTCTCCCCAAATATTGAGCGGGAAGGAAGCCAACAACGACCAATTTGAAAGGGGCAGCTAGTACAAGTTATCCTGACAAAAGCAGTCTTTGCCTGCCAAAGGCTCTGGTGGTGACGCCGCCTTGGGCTCCATGGTGACCTCCGTCTTGCCATCCTGCTTGTCTTGATCTCATTGCACTGATATAGAAACCTTTGCTTGACGCCTCGGTACTCTTCGTCTGCACTTGCCTCCTTAGCACGAAAGAGAAAACAAGGACACTGCGCGTGCTGGCTCCCGCCTGGTGCCCGCCTGGTCTCGATCGTCATGGCTCACGTCATTGGAACCTCGCAAGGTTTGCCTTTCCTTGATCTCTCTGCCCCTCACGAACCATCCTGGTGAGGCCGCTCCCGAGGAGGTCTTGTGTCATCCGCCTCGCGAGGCTTGGCCCCTCGCGAGGGTCTTATATGCTTGTTGGTGAAGATGGGCCGTACGGGCCCGCTCACAGAGCCACGCTGTGGGCCGCAGGCAGGCATGTCTGGGGACCCCCGTTCCCAGAACACCGACAGTAGCCCTCGGGCCCAAGGCGTGCTCGGGCTTGGCTTCGAGGCGAAGCCAAGGGGAAGTGCAGAGCGCCGTGGGCCCCAATAGCCTACGGCCTTGGTCGACGTGTGGCGATTGATTGGACGTGGGCGTCTCCGCTTCCCCACGTTGTCTCAACAACTTCCCGACTTGACGGGTCCTTGTTGCATGCAGGAAAAATATCATTATTACCTTAGATCGTGGAGGCCGGCGGTTGGCCTCCCCTTGGCTATAAATGGGAGGTCGGGACGGAGCCCCCATCACCCCTCTCTCCTCTGCCTCTCCCGCTTCTTCTCCTTCCTTGCTCCACTCCTTGCTGGCGCAGTCATGGCACCGATTCGGAGGTTCTCGGCCGTGGAGAAGGGAAGGCTCCCCTCAATGAGCCTAAGCTGCTCCCACCGACGAATAGGAGGCCCCATCATCGCGAGATGGTCGTGAGGCCGGTGGTGTCGCGGCCGTGGTACGAAAGGCCGCCTCCTGGGTACCCGTTGCCCTTGGATACTCACGCCAATGATTCCGATGGGAGGAGCGATGAGCGCCGCCGCCTAGGCCAGGGCCATGGCCGCCGTGCCGCGGAGGTGCACGCTGTTGCCCCAGGGGTCCATGCTGCGGACTCCTCGCACGAGTTCATGTTGTGGGCGGTGATGCCCCGAGCACTTGGATTCGCCTTCCGCAGTTCTTCATCGCCTAGATGCCGCCGAGAGGCCCTCTCGAGCTTTGGCTACAGCATGCCGACTGCAACGCCCCGGCGACTAGAGCGGAAGTTGAGGCTGTCGCCTCCGAGAGGATCTTCATGACTCGAGGTTGGGGCGAGATCGCCCGAGCCTGCCGTGCAAACAACGCCCTCGCCATCCACTTCGAGTATGACGATGCCTCTCCACGCTGTTCTTCAACGTCTTCAACGAGGAAGGCCATCGCTTGGAGTGCTACCCTAAAGGAGGTCGCCAGGACAGCGTAGCGGCGGGCGCCGGGCCTGCTACAGGCCTCGCCTGTAGCTCCTCTAGTGACAACAGTGACTCCTGGTGGTCCACCGACTCTCCCGAGCTGATGGAGTCTCCGGAGACAAGCGAGGACAGCTACGTGCCCCCGAGCTCTCGTCGGGCCCGGAGCAAGATCGCCGCGTCTAGCCGCTGTCGCCGTTGATCTGGATGGGGTTGGCGCCGACCTTCCATGGCCCACTGTCGATGATGGCATCGGCGACGTCCGACGCGTGTAGATAGAGCTCGTAGGAATTCCCTTCTTTTTGTTCCCTGCGAGGAATCGAATCGGACCCCACGGGGTTGTGTAAAGCGTCTGTAATGCCTTTTGTTAACATTATCCTTATTGTGAAAACTTGCGAGAACATGTCCTACTGAGGCTCGGTCTCCCCCTTTCCAATCCCGCAGCAGCCTGGTGCTCTACGCTGACACGTCTCGGTCCCCAGGCAGGCTGCAGTCATCGCTGGTATGCCAAGTCGCGATGTCGTGGTCAAGGCCAGGAGGTGAGCGGCCCAAGGTCCAGGAAGAGCTCCTGAGGCACGATGCTCAAGAGGTCCCCTTTAGCATCCAAGCAGCTTGCTGAGGATGTGAAAGGGAAGCGATGATGTTGCCGCAGCAGGGCAGCGAGAAGTCAAGAATCTTATGTCGTAGCACTGGGTTGGTCCAGGTATGAGACTTATCTTGGCAGTTTGGAGCCGGCTTTAGGTGCCACACCAGACTTGGGTGTTGGCTGCAGCTGGGTAGCTAGGTTAGGCCCGTGCGCGCCTCCCCCTATTTTCCATGTTGTTCCAGGTGCTCTACGTCCTCAGGTCCTGGCCCTTGAGCGAGCTCAGCCGCCGCTGATATGCCAAGTCGCGATGCCATTGTCAAGGCCATGGGTGAAGGCTAGAGACCCAGTAAGAGCTCCTGAGTCACGATGCTTAGGAGCCCCCCTTTAAAGCGCAAGCCAATCGCACGGGAGAAGAGAGAGAGAGTCCGCGGTACCGCCTACTGTAGTCCTCAGGGAGTTCCTGCAGGTTAGCGTGAGGAGGGGAACTAATCGACGCGGTGATCGCCCGTCCTTTGCCGGCTTGTGGGATGGGACTCCCTACTGCGGAGAGCCCCTGGGGCGTGTACAGCCCTGCCCTGACACGTGGCTTGCACGGCAAGGATGGAGGAGGTGTACCTGGGCACTCATGAGCCAGCGTGGGACTCACGAGGCCCTACCTCAAGCCGGGTTGCGCCTGGTCTTGATTGTTGTTCGCTGTGGTGGTCTTGCAAGGTGACCTGCGCCGGACGAATCTCCTAAGGTTATCACGTGAAAAAGCCAAGCACCAACGGCCCCAGGAGGGGACGTGAACGAGATCGGCCCGCCAGACAGAGCTCAGCCGTTGGATTTATCGACGCTGCAGGGACAGGCCCGAACACAGATGCCGTGTCTAGCCTTATCATGCGAAGGATCCTAAAGAAAGACGATCGGCGCGCGGCTCCCATGGTGGGTGACAATCAAGCAAGTGATAACCATAGATAGATTACGCATGAAAAGCAACATGCCCCTGGGTCAGGCCCAAGCGGCTGGGGGATGATGCAGCCCGAGGGGCGCCCCCAGCAAGGTAAGCTAAAGACATAAACAACAAGGAATACATGCCACAGGGACAGACCCACGCGGCCTGGGAATGATGCAGCCCTGAGGGCGCTCCCAGCTAAATAAACTTTGAAAATGACACCTAATTCTGTTGATGAAGGGGTGTTGAGGCAGCTAAAGGTACGCGGCTAAGGGGTTGCTCCTCACGTTCCACCGGGGCCCTAAGCCTCGGGAGGCTCTAGGGGTCCAGGCGGTTCCATGAGGACTGTCGCCATCTCCGCCTGGACTGCGTGATGCATGTTCTCCTAACCCGCCATGACGCTCCGCAGGTTGCGCTGGAAGGCAGCAGCCACGCTCGGCAGGCCTAATAGCATGCGAACGTAGTTGTGCGATGGGCCCTCGCAGCGTTCCACGCTCAGAGGCCAGAAGAGCTCCTGATACGCGGCCCTGTTGAGCCCCGGGATGTCGATGCAGACGCGTAGCTCACCACCCTCGCCTGGGTGGGGAGCAACGCCAGGTGGGCAGTGGTCGTCGCGAATCGCTCTTCCTTCCTGAAGCTCCTAAGTGGTCTTGGTAATGAACTCCTGAGCGCTGGGCGCTCCTTGCCCTGTGTCCTCTTGAGGGAAACATGCCATGCAGCACGCCTCCAAATGGTGCCCGAGCACCTTCCTCGTAATGTTGGCAAGGTCTGAGGCCCTCCAGAAGAGAGCCCTCGAGCCCTGCCCGAGGGCGTGATACATCTCCGTCGTATCTATAATTTTTGATTGTTCCATGCCAATATTCTACAACTTTCATATACTTTTGCCAACTTTTTATACTATTTTTCGGACTAACATATTGATCCAGTGCCCAGTGCAAGTTCATGTTTGTTGCATGTTTTTTGTTTCGCAGAATATCCATATCAAACAAAGTCCAAATGGGATAGAAACCGACGGAGAATTTTTGAGAATATATGTGATTTTTGGGAAGAAAAATCAATGCGAGACGATGCTCGAGGGGCGCACGAGGTAGGGGCGCGCCCAAAGGGGGCAGGCGCGCCCCTAACCCTTGTGGACACCCAGTAAGGAGATTGATGCCCTTCTTTCGCGCAAGAAAGCTCATATCCGGATAAAGATCGTGTTAAAATTTCATCCCAATCGGAGTTACGGATCTCCAGTAATATAGGAAACTATGAAAGGGCAGAATCTGAGAACGCAGAAACAGAGAGAGACAGAGAGACAGATCCAATCTCAGAGGGGCTCTCGCCCCTCCCATGCCATGGGGGCCATGGACCAGAGGGGAAACCCTTCTCCCATCTAGGGAGGAGGTCAAGGAAGAATAAGAAGGAGGGTGGCTCTCTCCCCCTCGCTTCTGGTGGCGCCGGAGTGCCACCGGGGGCCATCATCATCACCGCAATCTTCACCAACAACTTCACCGCCATCATCACCAACTCTTCCCCCACTCTATGCAGAGGTGTAACCACTCTCTTACCCGCTGTAATCTCTACTTAAACATGGTGCTCAACGCTATATATTATTTCCCAATGATGTATGGCTATCCTATGATGTTTGAGTAGATCCGTTTTGTCCTATGGGCTATTTGATGATCAAGATTGGTTTGAGTTGCATGTTTTATTATTGGTGTTGTCCTATGGTGCTCTCCGTGTCGCGCAGGCGTGAGGGGTCCCCATTGTAGGGTGTTGCAATACGTTCATGATTCGCTTATACTGGGTTGCGTGAGTGACTGAAACACAAACCCGAGTAAGGGGGTTGTTGCGTATGGGATAAAGAGGACTTGATACTTTAATTCTATGGTTAGGTTTTACCTTAATGATCTTTAGTAGTTGCGGATGCTTGCTAGAGTTCCAATCGTAAGTGCACATGATCCAAGTAGAGAAAGTATGTTAGCTTATGCCTCTCCCTCAAATAAAATTGCAATAATGATTACCGGTCTAGTTAGCGATTGCCTAGGGACAAATAACTTGCTCGTAACAACAAGCTCTATACTAAAACTAACTTAGTTATTTCTTTATCTAAACAGCCCCTACTTTTTATTTACATGCTCTTTATTATCTTGCAAACCTATCCAACAACACCTACAAAGTACTTCTAGTTTCATATTTGTTCTAGGTAAAGCGAACGTCAAGCGTGCGTAGAGTTGTATCGGTGGTCGATAGAACTTGAGGGAATATTTGTTCTACCTTTAGCTCCCCATTTGGTTCGACACTCTTACTTATCAAAAACTGTTGCGATCCCCTATACTTGTGGGTTATCAAGACCTTTTTCTGGCGCCGTTGCCGAGGAGCAATAGCGTGGGGTGAATATTCTCGTGTGTGCTTCTTTTCTTTCTCAGTAAGTAATTTTTATTTGTTGTTCTTAGTTGATCTTTATCTTTAGTTATGGATATGGAACACAAAATATCAAAAAAATTAGGTGTACTTGCTGCTTGTTGAGATGAGGAACCTCCTAAAACCCTCGATGTTCGTTATGTGATAGATATTATGTACTACTTTGATAATCCGGAGAAAACCCCATTCAATTTGGTAACGGGAGACACGTTGGATCAACGTGAATACTTTACGGATTATCGCTTGACTCAAAAAGGGAAACTATTATGGGGTCAAATTTATATGTTGTATTGGTATGCTAGGCAACTATGCTTGAGATATGGTTATACTTGTTGCTCTAGGATAAGGCTCCACACCTTCCCTTTTCATGTGAATTTAATGATAATGAAACCTTGGATTCTTATGCTAGAGGTATATATGACTACTATGATGTGGAACAAATAGAAGAATTTGTTGCTGAAAGAACATGCGGTGCCCCCATGTTTTGTTTTGGTAATTGATAACAATCTCTATGGACTAATGGTTGCCTTGAGTTATATTTGATGGTTTTGTCCATAGGCTTTTCTTGGATTACATGTGTCGGTTTCAAGGAGAGTTTGTGTCGACCATGGTGCTATTCAAGGAATTACCTAAAGATTGGTCATGTGAGAGTTGAGCTTATTGCAAGCATGTCTTGAAGAAGAAGATTGTGTGATCATTCATGCTTACCTTCAAGGCATCATCCAAATGAAGAGAGTTGGATAGGTTCAAGGTTGATCAAGACTAGGTCAAGAGTGAATCAAGTTGATCAAATCACAAAGCATAGAAGATGTACCGAGAGGGATCAAGTGATCCCATGGTATGGTAAGCATTGACCATTACGCTTTGTGTACTAACCCATAGTCTTCGTGAGAGTTCTTTGTGGGGTTAGGTTGCGGTGTGCACGTTCAAGTGATGCATCATGAAGAGATCAAGTGCTTGAATATTGTCGTCCATTGTGGTGACAATGGACTTGTGAAGATGTGTCGAAAAGTGGCTCACCCATAATGGAGTATGGGGGAGCAATCTACTAGTCTTCACCGAGCCAACGCAATCAATAAAGGTGGTCCTACTTTAGGAAGTCAAGATCATCTACATCTAGCTCAAGTGGACTTTGTGCACGGAAAAGGTTTGGCCTTGATAGGTTCTCTATTCTACGGGTCTCATGGTGGTAGTTGGGAGACCAGGTTATAGGACCGTTTACCGTACTATTAAGGGGGGCTCTGAAGTGAGTAGCTTGATCGTATCGTTCGTAGAGAGCTCAAACCATTGAATGCTTGCATCATCTTTCTTGGTTCTTGTTTGGTTCTATTTGTGAGTCTTATAGCTTATGGTCATTTTGATGACAAGCTTGAGTTCATCGAAAACGGAGTTCGCATGCATCTTTTATGATGTTTTCGGTGTTGGAGGTTTTACCGGTCTTATCTGAGGAAGGGTTCTCACCGTTTAATTATGGTCCTTTTCTCATTTCCTTCTTATTGATATTTATATCAAGATTGTGTTAGCCCATGTCGTTAGCTTTCCAACAAACTTGGTTTCGTTGAATTCGGAGTCCGTTTGCAGAAGTTGTGGTTGTTTTGGTAAAGGCTGCAGCGGTACTACCGCGGCTAGAGCGGATGTTATTTTTTACTACCGCTCCCGAGCGGTACTACCGCGGCTCCTGAGTGGTACTACCGCTCCCGAGCTGTACTACCGCGGCTCCTAAGCGGTGTAGTACCGCTCCGGACCAAAATCTCGTGTTTTGCTCAGCGGAAGTAGGCACAGAAGTATTTATTTTGTACCGCTCGCAAGAAGTAGTACCGCTACCATTTGCGGTAGTACCGCTATCCCTAGTAGTAGTACCATGAGGTCAAGCGGTAGTACTGCTCCTTGGAGCAGTAGTATCGCTCTGTGCGGGCTGTGAGCATAACGGTTGGATTCTTCTCCACCTATAAAAGGGGATCTTCTTCCCCAATGAACCTTATCTCTTTAGCTCGTGTTCTTCCCCCATTGTTGACCTTCTTCGATCTTGCTAACTCTCAATCCCTTCAATGATTCTTGCTAGTTCTTGAGGGAAAAGAGAGAGGAGATCTAGATCCACATTTCCACCAATCACTTTCTCCTCTATGTGAGGGGAACCCCTTGGATCTAGATCTTGGAGTTCTTCGTGTTCTCTTCTTCGTTCTTCCTCTCATTTTCCTCCCTAGCATTTGTTGCTTCGGTGGGATTTGGGAGAGAAGGACTTGGGCACTCCGTGTGCCCTTGCCATTGCATTTGGTGCATCAGTTTGAATTCTCCACGGTGATACGTGGAAGTTACAAGTTGAGAAGCTTATTACTCTTGGGTGATTGGTACCCTTCAGCTTGTTCCTCTTGGGTGCTTGGGCGCCCTAGATGGTTGAGGTCACCTTGGAGCCATATTCCATTGTGGTGAAGTTTCGTGGTGTTGTTGGGGAGTTAACCCCAACCTTTGTGGTGTTCGGAGCTCAATCATTGTGGTGTAAAGCTTCGGGCAAGCGTCGGGGTCTCCAATTAGGTTGTGGAGATCGCCCCGAGAAATTTGACGGGTTCCGGTGACCGCCCCCAAGGGTTGCCAAAGTGTACGGGTTCGGTAACTGCCCCCAAGGGTTGCCATTTGTACGGGTTCGGTGACCGCCCTCAAGGGTCCCTTAGTGGAATCACGACATCTTGCATTGTGCGAGGGCGTGAGGAGATTACGGTGGCCCTAGTGGATTCTTGGGGAGCATTGTGCCTCCACACCGCTCCAAACGGATGTTAGCATCCGCAAGGGTGTGAACTTCGGGATACATCGTCGTCTTCGAGTGCCTCGGTTATCTCTTACCCGAGCCCCTTTACTTATGCACTTTACTTTGTGATAGCCATATTGTTTCTTGTCATATATCTTGATATCACATAGTTGCTTATGTTGCTTAGCATAAGTTGTTGGTGCACATAGGTGAGCCTAGTTGTTTTAGGTTTTGTGCTTGACAAATTAACCGCTAGGTTTATTCCGCATTTGTTCAAGCCTAAACTGTAATTATTTTAAAATGCCTATTCACCCCCTCTAGGCGACATCCATGATCTTTCAATTAGTATCAGAGCCTCGTCTCTCTTTATAGGGCTTAACTGAAGGAAATATGCCCTAGAGGAAATAATAAAGTTATTATTTATTTCCTTATTTCATGATAAATGTTTATTATTCATGCTAGAATTGTATTAACCGGAAACATAATACATGTGTGAATACATAGACAAACAGAGTGTCACTAGTATGCCTCTACTTGACTAGCTCGTTAATCAAAGATGGTTATGTTTCCTAACCATAGACAAAGAGTTGTTATTTGATTAACGGGATCACATCATTAGGAGAATGATGTGATTGACTTGACCCATTCCGTTAGCTTAGCACTCGATCGTTTAGTATGTTGCTATTGCTTTCTTAATGACTTAGACATGTTCCTATGACTATGAGATTATGCAACTCCCGTTTACCGGAGGAACACTTTGTGTGCTACCAAAGGTCACAACGTAACTGGGTGATTATAATGGAGCTCTACAGGTGTCGCCAAAGGTACATGTTGGGTTGGCGTATTTCGAGATTAGGATTTGTCACTCCAATTGTCGGAGAGGTATCTCTGGGCCCTCTCGGTAATGCACATCACCTAAGCCTTGCAAGTAATGCAACTAAATGAGTTAGTTGCGAGATGATGTATTACGGAACGAGTAAAGAGACTTGCCGGTAAAGAGATTGAACTAGGTATTGATATACTGACGATCGAATCTCGGGCAAGTAACATACCGATGACAAAGGGAACAACGTATGTTGTTATGCGGTCTGACCGATAAAGATCTTCGTAGAATATGTGGGAGCCAATATGAGCATCCAGGTTCTGCTATTGGTTATTGACCAGAGACATGTCTCGGTCATGTCTACATTGTCCTCGAACCCGTAGGGTCCGCACGCTTAAGGTTTCGATGACAGTTATATTATGAGTTTATGAGTTTTGATGTACCGAAGTTGGTTCGGAGTCCCGGTTATGATCGCGAACATAACGAGGAGTCTCGAAATGGTCGAGACATAAAGATTGATATATTGGACAGCTATACTCGGACACCGGAAGTGTTCCGGGGAAGTTTCGGATAAAACCGGAGTACCGGGGGGTTACCGGAACCCCCCGGGGGGTTACCGGAACCCCCCGGGGGGTTACCGGAACCCCCCGGGGGGTTAATGGGCCTCATGGGCCTAAAGTGGAGAAGAGGAGGGGCTGCCAGGGTAGGCCGCGCGCCCCCTCTCCCCCTAGTCCGAATTGGACAAGGAGGGAGGGGCGGCGCCCCCCCTTTCCTTCCTCTCCTCTCTTCCTTCCTTCCCCCTCTCCTACTTGGACAAGGAAAGGGAGGGGAGTCCTACTCCCGGTAGGAGTAGGACTCCTACTGCGCGCCTCCTACTAGGGACGACCGCACCCCCCCTTGGCTCCTTTATATACGAAGGCAGGGGGCACTCCTAGACACAAAAGTTGATCCACGTGATCGTTTTCTTAGCTGTGTGCGGTGCCCCCTTCCACCACAATCCTCGATAATATTGTAGTGGTGCTTAGGCGAAGCCCTGCGATAGTTGAACATCAAGATCGTCACCACGCCGTTGTGCTGATGGAACTCTTCCCCGACACTTTGCTGGATCGGAGTCCGGGATCGTCATCGAGCTGAACGTGTGCTAGAACTCGGAGGTGCCATAGTTTCAGTGCTTGGGTCAGTCGGATCGTGAAGACGTACGACTACATCAACCGCGTTTATATAACGCTTCCACTATCGGTCTACAAGGGTACGTAGATCACACTCTTCCCTCGTTGCTATGTATCACCATGATCTTGCGTGCGTGTAGGAATTTTTTTGAAATTACTATGTTCCCCAACAGTGGTATCAGAGCCTAGGTTTTATGTGTTGATGTTATATGCACGAGTAGAACACAAGTGAGTTGTGGGCGATATAAGTCATACTGCTTACTAGCATGTCATACTTTGGTTCGGCGGTATTGTTGGATGAAGCGGCCCGGACCGACATTACGCGTATGCTTACGCGAGACCGGTTCTCCCGACGTGCTTTGCACAAAGGTGGCTAGCGGGTGTGAGTTTCTCGAACTTTAGTTGAATCGAGTGTGGCTACGCCCGGTCCTTGTGAAGGTTAAAACAACACCAACTTGACAAACTATCGTTGTGGTTTTGATGCGTAGGTAAGATTGGTTCTTGCTTAAGCCCGTAGCAGCCACATAAAACTTGCAACAACAAAGTAGAGGACGTCTAACTTGTTTTTGCAGGGCATGTTGTGATGTGATATGGTCAAGACATGATACTAAATTTTATTGTATGAGATGATCATGTTTTGTAACCGAGTTATCGGCAACTGGCAGGAGCCATATGGTTGTCGCTTTATATTATGCAATGCAACTGCGCTGTAATGCTTTACTTTATCACTAAGCGGTAGCGATAGTTGTGGAAGCATAAGATTGGCGAGACGACAACGATGCTCCGATGGTGATCAAGGTGTCGCGCCGGTGGCGATTGTGATCATGACGGTACTTCGGAGATGGAGATCACAAGTATAAGAAGATGATGGCCATATCATATCACTTATATTGATTGCATGTGATGTTTATCTTTTATGCATCTTATCTTGCTTTGATTGACGGTAGCATTATAAGATGATCTCTCACTAAATTTCAAGATAAAAGTGTTCTCCCTGAGTATGCACCGTTGCCAAAGTTCGTTGTGCCCAGACACCACGTGATGATCGGGTGTGATAAGCTCTACGTCCATCTACAACAGGTGCAAGCCAGTTTTGCACACGCAAAATACTCAGGTTAAACTTGACGAGCCTAGCATATGCATATATGGCCTCAGAACACTGAGACCAAAAGGTCGAGCGTGAATCATATAGTAGATATGATCAACATAGCGATGTTCACCATTGAAAACTACTCCATTTCACGTGATGATCGGTTACGGTTTAGTTGATTTGGATCACGTAATCACTTAGAAGATTAGAGGGATGTCTTTCTAAGTGGGAGTTCTTAAGTAATATGATTAATTGAACTTAAATTTATCATGAACTTAGTACTTGATAGTATCTTGCTTGTTTATGTTTGACTGTAGATAGATTGCCCATGATGTTGTTCCATTGAATTTTAATGCGTTCCTTGAGAAAGCAAAAGTTGAAAGATGATGGTAGCAATTACACGGACTGGGTCCGTAACTTGAGGATTATCCTCATTGTTGCACAGAAGAATTACGTCCTGCAAGCACCGCTGGGTGCCAGGCCTGCTGCTGGAGCAACACCAGATGTCTGGCAGAGCAAAGCTGATGACTACTCGATAGTTCAGTGTGCCATGCTTTACAGCTTAGAATTGGGACTTCAACGACGTTTTGAACGTCATGGAGCATATGAGATGTTCCAGGAGTTGAAGTTAATATTTCAAGCAAATGTCCGGATTGAGAGATATGAAGTCTCCAATAAGTTCTATAGCTGCAAGATGGAGGAGAACAGTTCTGTCAGTGAGCATATACTCAAAATGTCTGGGTATAATAATCACTTGATTCAATTGGGAGTTAATCTTCCAGATGATTGCGTCATTGACAGAATTCTCCAATCACTGCCACCTAGCTACAAGATCTTCGTGATGAACTATAATATGCAAGGGATGAATAAGACTATTCCCGAGCTCTTCGCAATGCTAAAAGCTGCGGAGGTAGAAATCAAAAAGGAGCATCAAGTGTTGATGGTCAACAAGACCACTGGTTTCAAGAAAAAGGGCAAAGGGAAGAAGAAGGGGAACTTCAAAAAGAACAGCAACCAAGTTGCTGCTCAAGAGACGAAACCCAAATCTGGACCTAAGCCTGAAACTGAGTGCTTCTACTGCAAGCAGACTGGTCACTGGAAGCGGAACTGCCCGAAGTATTTGGCGGATAAGAAGGATGGCAAGGTGAACGAAGGTATATGTGATATACATGTTATTGATGTGTACCTTACTAGAGCTCGCAGTAGCACCTGGGTATTTGATACTGGTTCTGTTGCTAAAATTTGCAACTTGAAACAGGGACTACGGATTAAGCGAACACTGGCGAAGGACGAGGTGACGATGCGCGTGGGAAATGGTTCCAAAGTCGATGTGATCGCGGTCGGCACGCTACCTCTACATCTACCATCAGGATTAGTATTAGACCTAAATAATTGTTATTTGGTGCCAGCGTTGAGCATGAACATTATATCTGGATCTTGTTTGATGCGAGACGGTTATTCATTTAAATCACAGAATAATGGTTGTTCTATATATATGAGTAATATCTTTTATGGTCATGCACCCTTGAAGAATGGTCTATTTTTGATGAATCTCGATAATAGTGATACACATATTCATAATGTTGAAGCCAAAAGATGCAGAGTTGATAATGATAGTGCAACTTATTTGTGGCACTGCCGTTTAGGTCATATCGGTGTAAAACGCATGAAGAAACTCCATACTGATGGACTTTTGGAACCACTTTATTATGAATCACTTGGTACTTGCGAACCGTGCCTCATGGGCAAGATGACTAAAACACCGTTCTCCGGTACTATGGAGAGAGCAATAGATTTGTTAGAAATCATACATACAGATGTATGTGGTCCAATGAATGTTGAAACTCGTGGCGGATATCGTTATTTTCTCACCTTCACAGATGATTTCAGCAGATATGGGTATATCTACTTAATGAAACATAAGTCTGAAACATTTGAAAAGTTCAAAGAATTTCAGAGTGAAGTTGAAAATCATCGTAACAAGAAAATAAAGTTTCTACAATCTGATCGTGGAGGAGAATATTTGAGTTACGAGTTTGGTCTACATTTGAAACAATGGGGAATAATTTCGCAACTCACGCCACCTGGAACACCACAGCGTAATTGTGTGTCCGAACGTCGTAATCGTACTTTACTTGATATAGTGCGATCTATGATGTCTCTTACAGATTTACCGCTATCATTTTGGGGTTATGCTCTAGAGACAGCCGCATTCACGTTAAATAGGGCACCATCAAAATCCGTTGAGACGACGCCTTATGAACTGTGGTTTGGCAAGAAACCAAAGTTGTCATTTCTAAAAGTTTGGGGCTGCCATGCTTATGTGAAGAAACTTCAACATGATAAGCTTGAACCCAAATCGGAGAAATGTGTCTTCATAGGATACCCAAAAGAGACTGTTGGGTACACCTTCTATCACAGATCCGAAGTCAAGACATTTGTCGCGAAGAATGGATCCTTTCTGGAGAAGGAGTTTCTCTCGAAAGAAGTGAGTGGGAGGAAAGTAGAACTTCATGAGATAACTGTACCTGCTCCCTTATTGGAAAGTAGTACATCGCAGAAACAGGTTTCTGTGATACCTACACCAATTAGTGAGGAAGCTAATGATAATGATCATGAAACTTCAGAACAAGTTACTACTGAACCTCGTAGATCAACCAGAGTAAGTAAGATCCGCACTGGAGTGGTACGATAATCCTGTTCTGGAAGTCATGCTACTAGATCATGATGAACCTACGAACAATGAAGAAGCGATGGTGAGCCCAGATTCTGCAAAATGGCTCGAATCCATGAAATCTAAGATGGGATCCATGTATGAAAACAAAGTATGGACTTTGGTTGACTTTCCCAATGATCGGCAAGCAATTGAGAATAAATGGATCTTCAAGAAGAAGACTGACGCTGACGGTAATGTTACTGTCTACAAAGCTTGACTTGTCACAAAAGGTTTTCGACAAGTTAAAGGGATTGACTACGATGAGACATTCTCACCCGTGGCGATGCTTAAGTCTGTCCGAATCATGTTAGCAATTGCCGCATTTTATGATTATGAAATTTGGCAGATGGATGTCAAAACTGCATTCCTGAATGGATTTCTGGAAGAAGAGTTGTATATGATGCAGCCGGAAGGTTTTGTCAATCGAAAGGGAGCTAATAAAGTGTGCAAGCTCCAGCGATCCATTTATGGACTGGTGCAAGCCTCTCGGAGTTGGAATAAACGCTTTGATAGTGTGATCAAAGCATTTGGTTTTGTACAGACTTTTGGAGAAGCCTGTATTTACAAGAAAGTGAGTGGGAGCAAGGTAGCATTTCTGATATTATATGTAGATGACATATTACTCATCGGAAATGATATAGAATTTCTGGATAGCATAAAGGGATACTTGAATAAGAGTTTTTCAATGAAATACCTCGGTGAAGCTACTTACATATTAGGCATTAAGATCTATAGAGATAGATCAAGACGCTTAATTGGACTTTCACAAAGCACATACCTTGACAAAATTTTGAAAAAGTTAAAAATGGATCAAGCAAAGAAAGGATTCTTGCCTGTGTTACAAGGTGTGAAATTGAGTAAGACTCAATGCCCGACCAATGCAGAAGATAGAGAGAAAATGAAAGATGTTCCCTATGCTTCAGCCATAGGCTCTATCATGTATGCAATGCTGTGAACCAGACCTGATGTGTGTCTTGCTATAAGTCTAGCAGGGAGGTACCAAAGTAATCCAGGAGTGGATCACTGGACAGCGGTCAAGAACATCCTGAAATACCTGAAAAGGACTAAGGATATGTTTCTCATATATGGAGGTGAAAAAGAGCTTATTGTAAATGGTTACGTTGATGCAAGCTTTGACATTGATCCGGACGATTCTAAATCGCAAATCAGATACGTATTTACATTAAATGGTGGAGCTGTGTGTTGGGGCAGTTCTAGACAAAGCGTTGTGGCGGGATCTACATGTGAAGCGGAGTACATAGCTGCTTCGGAAGCAGCAAACGAAGGAGGCTGGATGAAGGAGTTCATATCCGATCTAGGTGTCATACCTAGTGCATCGGGTCCAATGAAAATCTTTTGTGACAATACTGGTGCAATTGCCTTGGCAAAGGAATCCAGATTTCACAAGAGAACCAAGCACATCAAGAGACGCTTCAATTCCATCCGGGATCTAGTCCAGGTGGGAGACATAGAGATTTGCAAGATACATACGGATCTGAATGTTGCAGACCCATTGACTAAGCCTCTTCCACGAGCAAAACATGATCAACACCAAAGCTCCATGGGTGTTAGAATCATTACTTGTAATCTAGATTATTGACTCTAGTGCAAGTGGGAGACTGAAGGAAATATGCCCTAGAGGCAATAATAAAGTTATTATTTATTTCTTTATTTCATGATAAATGTTTATTATTCATGCTAGAATTGTATTAACCAAAAACATAATACATGTGTGAATACATAGACAAACAGAGTGTCACTAGTATGCCTCTACTTGACTAGCTCGTTAATCAAAGATGGTTATGTTTCCTAACCATAGACAAAGAGTTGTTATTTGATTAACAGGATCACACCATTAGGAGAATGATGTGATTGACTTGACCCATTCTGTTAGCTTAGCACTCGATCGTTTAGTATGTTGCTATTGCTTTCTTCATGACTTATACATGTTCCTATGACTATGAGATTATGCAACTCCCATTTACCGGAGGAACACTTTGTGTGCTACCAAACGTCACAACGTAACTGGGTGATTATAAAGGAACTCTACAGGTGTCTCCAAAGGTACATGTTGGGTTGGTGTATTTCGAGATTAGGATTTTTCACTCCGATTGTCAGAGAGGTATCTCTGGGCCCTCTCGGTAATGCACATCACCTAAGCCTTACAAGCAATGCAACTAAATGAGTTAGTTGTGAGATGATGTATTACGGAACGAGTAAAGAGACTTGCCGGTAACGAGATTGAACTAGGTATTGATATACCGACGATCGAATCTCGGGCAAGTAACATACCGATGACAAAGGGAACAACGTATGTTGTTATGCGGTCTGACCGATAAAGATCTTCGTAGAATATGTGGGAGCCAATATGAGCATCCAGGTTCCGCTATTGGTTATTGACCGAAGACATGTCTCGGTCATGTCTACATTGTTCTCGAACCCGTAGGGTCCGCACGCTTAAGGTTTCAATGACAGTTATATTATGAGTTTATGAGTTTTGATGTACCGAAGTTGGTTCGGAGTCCCGAATATGATCGCGGACATAACGAGGAGTCTCAAAATGGTCGAGACATAAAGATTGATATATTGGACGGCTATATTCAGACACTGGAAGTGTTCCGGGGTAGTTTCGGATAAAACCGGAGTACCGGGGGGTTACCGGAACCCCCCTGGGGTGTTAATGGGCCTCATGGGCCTAAAGTGGAGAAGAGGAGGGGCTGCCAGGGCAGGCCGCGTGCCCCCTCTCCCCCTAGTCCGAATTGGACAAGGAGGGAGGGGCGGCGCCCCCGCTTTCCTTCCTCTCCTCTCACCCTTCCTTCCCCCTCTCCTACTTGGACAAGGAAAGGGAGGGGAGTCCTACTCCCGGTAGGAGTAAAACTCCTCCTGCGCGCCTCCTACTAGGGCCGGCCGCACCCCCCCTTGGCTCCTTTATAAACGAAGGCAGGGGGCACCCCTAGTCACACAAGTTGATCCACGTGATCGTTTTGTTAGCCGTGTGTGGTGCCCCTTTCCACCATAATCCTCGATAATATTGTAGTGGTGCTTAGGAGAAGCCCTGCAACAGTTGAACATCAAGATCGTCATCACGCCATCATGCTGACGGAACTCTTCCCCGACACTTTGCTCGATCGGAGTCCGGGGATCGTCATCGAGCTGAACGTGTGCTAGAACTCGGAGGTGCCGTAGTTTCGGTGCTTGGATCGGTCGGATCGTGAAGACGTACGACTACATCAACCGCGTTGATATAACGCTTCCACTGTCGGTCTACAAGGGTACGTAGATCACACTCTTCCCTCGTTGCTATGCATCACCATGATCTTGCGTGTGTGTAGGATTTTTTTTGAAATTACTATGTTCCCCAACATTAACCACCTAGAGAGTAAGGATGTCGACTAGGGGTTTAGGATTCTCTGACACTCTTAGTTTCGATGGCACAAATCTTGATGTTTGGGTAATTCGCATGCTTAATCTCTTTAGGCTGATGGACCCAAATTTAGAGCGAATAGTAGATATGGGTTTTTATCCTCCAAAGGATCCTCAAAGATTATCTTTAGAGGATGAGAAAAACTCTTATCCCAATGCTCAAGCTTCTAATGTGCTTTTCGATGCTTTGAGCAATATAGTTATATTTCATCTCATGCCGTTCCGGGATGCTCATGAGTTGTGGACGAAGCTTCACATAAATATGGTGTGTCCAATATTTGTGGGGATGATTGTTCTCCCTCCACCTCCAGTCGTATGGTCTTATCAACTTCTTCTACTTCACCTACATGTGGTTTGCCACAAGGTAATGATATGGTGAGTAGTGTTGGTCCTTGCAATGATGATAGTATGCTTATTGTGGATGATCCTTCATCACTATATTATTGCAATGCTCCTTCTTTGGGATTTAACACTTTGAGCACTCCAAATGTTTCACATGCTTGTCTTGATAGTCCTTGCATATCATGTAGAAATTGCTTGACTAAATCTCATGATGATATGTTTACTATGTCTTGTTGCCATGATAAAAATGCATATACTTCGTCGAATTGTTGTGCTAACAATGTAGAGGAAACCCAACACCCCATGGAACAAGATATGGTCTTGAATGGTGCTTCAACAGATCCTAAATCATCATTTATTGCATTTTGCCTTATGGCCAAGGCTTCAAAGGTATCTCCCACTTGGAATCCCAATATATCTTGTGATGATATTGATGATGGCAAGAATGATGATGATGTTGATTATGATGAAGAGAATGATAATGTTGCCTCCTTAAAAATTAATGGGGAAATGGTTTTTAAAGCTCTTCATAAAAATAAAATTTCTCATTCCAACTTCATGGAAATTATGTCCATTGCCATTGAGGGCAAGAAATATATTGATGAGTTGTAATCTCGTCTTGAGGAGCATGAGGTCACCATTGATAAAATGAAAGGTTATGAGCGTGATTACGCTAATGAGATTTCGGACCTCTCTCAAGCTCTTGAACTTGAACAAACCACCAAGGAATCTCTTGAGGAGACTTTTGCTCTAGAATTATCTAGAGTGAGGGAATCTCGTGATAGAGCTCTTGAGGTGGCCAATGATTTTGAAACTAAAAATGAGGAGCTTGAAGTTGCGCATGCTAAACTCCTTGAGGACTTTGAGCACCTCGAAAATGGCTCAAGGGTCATTAAGAGTGAGCTCATCAAACTCACCGAGTCTCATGCTCAACTTAAGGCTTCATATTCAAAAGAGCTAGCCAAGTTGTCTTCTCCTCTTGTTGCTAATGATGATGCTTGTGCTACTAACTCTATCTCTTGTGAAGCATCCATATTGAAGGAGAATGTTGAGCTAAGGGCTCAACTTGAGTTGCTATCTAGCAATTATGGGATGTTGGAAGAAAATCATGTAAAGTTCACAAGCTCTCATGATGATCTTCTGGTATCCCATAATGTGCTAAAGTTAGCTCATGAGGCCATGCTTGCTAAGGTAACATCTAGTGAGCCTCATGTGGATACTAGCACTACTTTTATTCAAAATGCTATACTGCCTTGTGCTAGTCCTCGCGATTCATCCATGCATAACATTGGTACATCTTGTGATGAATTGCTTTCCTTGCCTTGTTTCTCTAACAATGAAGCTTATACTTCCTCTAGTGCTTGTGTTGAGACTAACCATGTAGAGGACATCAAAGAGCTCAAGGCCTAAGTCACTTCATTGAAGAAAGATTTGGAAAAGTGTCATGAAGGGAAGGCCATACTCAACAAAATCTTGAGTGTGCAAAAATCCCCCAATGAAAAATGTGTACTTGGATTCAACTCCAAGAAGAAGAAGTCCAAGAGCAACAAGAAGAAGGGCCAAAACAAGTCAAGAATTCAGCCAAGATCATTTGCTTCAAGTGCAAAATTGAAGGGCATCATGTTAGATCTTGCCCTTTTAAGAAGAAGGCCATTAGTGACAATCAACAAGGGAAACGGCCACAAGTTCACTTTCATTCTCAACCTCAAGTTGAAGAAAGGCCTCTTCCCAAGAATCCTCAAGCTAATGCTTCTCAAGTTGAGAAATCAAGTGAGAAGAAAGTGAAGAGTAGACGTTGCTACTTATGTCGTGAGAAAGGTCACCTCACCTCTTCATGCACTAGTGGTAACTTATCCAACCCAATTATTATTGATGATATCTATTCTCTTGGGAAGGATAATGTTGGCCATGTGTTTGCCAAAGTTGTTGGTACTCAAAGTGGTGTCAAGAAAAGAACCATTTGGGTAGCCAAGCCTATTATGACTAACCTCTTAGGACCCAACTTGGTTGGGGACCAACTAGCTCATACTTGATCAATAGGTGTTGGTGGAGGTCATTGGAGACTTGGCTACATTATGAAGAATTAAGGGGACTTCATCATTCTTTTTGTCTCAAGCCAAGTCATTCAGATTATCAAGTTTCTATCTTATATCCAATGTTCCCCCTTGCGGTAACTCGTGCTTAAAGTGTTTACATTAATAGTTACTTACCCCTTTGCATGCTTGGTTTTGTTCGTTGCATGTGTTTGTATATGTTGTGCTTCCAACTTGATTATCTTGAGCAATGAAGTATGTGCGTTTTGGTTTGCACATCATGTACGTGTGTGTCATGCGTTGAGCCTTTTGCATCTTGTTTATTTCTTAGTTGGCTCTTGTGAGAGATTAATGGAATAACCCATTATGGGGGAGTGATGTGCTTTGTGCACCTCACAATCCTATAAATGTGTGTACTTTAGTAATACCATCTAGTATTGATATTCAAGATTATCTAGTCCTACGTGGTATGTCTTCTCATGAGAAATTCAAATTCTAAATAGTCCATTAACTATCTCTTGTTGGATCCTTTTATTTGCCTCTTGTTTATCCTTAATTGGTATCACATTATGGGGGAGTAATATGCTTTGTGTATATTACTAGCCTAGAAAATGTGTACATTTGAGATATTGTCACCTAGAGTTGATATTGTAAATTATCTTGTTCCTAGGTGGCATCTTAGCTCTACAAGTTGCAATTTGCTTTTTGTTTGGTGTGAAGATAATGTCGGATATCCTTGCTATCTACCACCGGGAATTATTTCCATTTACTTCTTGTCTTTTAACAATTGGTACTCACTTGTGTGGTAGAATTTATTGATCATCTTTACATTGGCTTTTGCTTTTATTTTCCTTTTCTCTTGCCAAGGAATGTATCAACTCCCTTTGTCTTCCATACCACTTGTGGATCGTGCCAATTTCTTGACCTTGTCTAGTGTTTTTGAGATATAGTGAAAGTGGTGATCCCACCTTGTGCATTTTGTATTCAAATGCAAACTCTCTATAATGCACTAGTCTTGGGGGAGCTATCCTATTTTCTATAAAACACTCATCTTGTGATCCTTATCAAGTGTGTGTTGGTGGAAGGCAAGTCATTTCTTTTTGGTACTTTGTGCCATCATGAAACTTTGTAGAGAATTTGGTTTGTTTGGAACCATCCTCTCTTTTGGGGGTTTGATATCTTTTTAGTGGGTATCAATGGATATCTCATTCCTTGATGTATCTTTTATTGATATCCTTCAAGTGATGATTTATTCATTTGGTATCTTTTCTTCACTTGGTATTTCTTTGTCATTTGGTTTCGGTTCTTGAAAGTCTTGAGCATGCATATTAACTTCGTGTAGTATCTTTGGCATGCTTTCTTTCTTTGACCCAATATATAGGGGAAACTACACCAAGTCTCAAATTGGATGAGATGTGCATGAAATTCATTTTCGTATCTATATGCACATTTTTATGTGGAGTTTGTCCTATGTATTATTGGTTCTCTAATCTTTGGTCCTGATGAGTTTGGGTACCATTTTGTTTGTGTTGTTGTTCTAGGAACAATTGGAGATACATTGGATGATCGACTCACTCACAAGGAAGGTGTTGTCATCATGTGTTTATTGGAGTCGAGCTAGGATGATCAATGAACTACTATCTACCTTCAATTGGTATCTACTACATCCTTCCAATGTTAACTCGGTAACAATTATCTTCATATTCTTCATGCACACATTTCTTGCATCAACCTTGTGTAGGTTGTATCATGGCATGGTATTCATTCATTCTTGTGATACTTGTTTCCTTTCTCAAAGCATTCCAACGATGATCTCTTGTTGCTAGTTGTGATGTCTTTGTTGTTCGTGTGTGGACTTCATTTATATACAATAAGACCATATCTAGCCATTTGTTATGCTTCCAAGCAAATATCTTATTGGTATATGTATGATCTCCCTTTGGATATCTTGTTCCTCGTGTTGTAACTATTTCGGGTGTACATCCTTCTTTGTAGATATATATCATCATGATTTCATCTACCCAGAATCTTATACAGTTTAGAGAAGTTGCATATCTAGTTGATATCTTTTCTTTCACGTCCACCTTATCTTTCTTATGTTATTTCTTTGGTGGCTCCATGAAAGCTTTTGCCTTGAGTGCGTGTCTTATATCGTTGCATCTTGACGCACTCTTGTGTGGTGAAGATTATTTTCCTCATGCTTATCTTTACGAGGCTTTTGCCATCTTAATTGGTATCCCTCGTCTTGATGAGGCTTTCATCCTCTATCTTCACCACGGGTTGTCACAAGCATAGGTTCTTTATATGCTTATTAGTAAGCTTGTGAACCCATTTGCTAGTTGTGTGTGGGAATGATAGGCCTTGCACCGTGTGCCTCTTTCTTTCAAGACTTTATTGATGCTTAATGCTCATCCGTACATTAGTGTTCTCAAGTGCATTGCCTTGACTCACACACATAATTTTGGTTGAGCCCATTCTTAAGTTGCCTCTTTTACTTGTTGCTCAACCATGTGTTTGTTGCAAGTACTAGGCTTGGTTTCCTATATGCTCACTTGCACTTGTTGTAAGTTTCTATTGATTTTGGGGGAGCTATGATCCTATTTTGTGCACTTTGTATCCAAATACAAATATTCTTATGTGTGCACAAATCATGGGGAGCCTCTCTAGTTTCTTTAGAACACTACTATGCTCATATCATAATATCCTTTTTTCTTGTGGCACGTGGGATCATTGGTCTAGTTGGTTCAATTGATATCCGTTGATTAGTTGCTTCAATTGGTATCCTCTGATTGCTTGTGTCTCTCTTTGTTATGTCTTTGTGGAATATCTTTTTGTTGCAATCTTTGGGCCTCAATATAGTTTGTCTTCCTCCAAGTATTGATAGTTGGATATGTGTAGTGCATTCCACTCTCTTGTTGAGAAATACACAATTTTTGGAGGAAAACAATTTATTGGCCTTCTAAGCTTTTCTCCCATTTGGGCAATCGATGCCAATGGGGGAGATGTTTCAGAGAGTTTTGTGTAGAAGTCTTCAGAGTTTTCTCCTTGCTTTGGTTTTGTTCCTAAGCATTTGCATCTCATACGCATGCATTATTGGTTGTTGCATTGCATGGTGATGCATAATTCCTTGTATAAACTCTCTTGAAAGTGATTGTCATCAATTACCAAAATGGGGGAGATTGAAAGAACATGTGGTGCCCCCATGTTTTGTTTTGGTAATTGATGACAATCTCTATGGACTAATGGTTGCCTTGAGTTATATTTGAAGGTTTTGTCCATAGGCTTTTCTTGGAGTACATGTGTTGGTTTCAAGGAGAGTTTGTGTCGACCATGGTGCTATTCAAGGAATTACCTAAAGATTGGTCATGTGAGAGTTGAGCTTATTGCAAGCATGTTTGAAGAAGAAGATTGTGTGATCATTCATGCTTACCTACAAGGCATCATCCAGATGAAGAGAGTTGGAAAGGTTCAAGGTTGATCAAGACTAAGTCAAGAGTGAATCAAGTTGATCAACTCACAAAGCATAGAAGATGTACCGAGAGGGATCAAGTGATCCCATGGTATGGTAAGCATTGACCATTACGCTTTGTGTACTAACCCATAGTCTTCGTGAGAGTTCTTTGTGGGGTTAGGTTGCGGTGTGCACGTTCAAGTGATGCATCACGAAGAGATTAAGTGCTTGAATATTGTCGTCCATTGTGGTGACAATGGACTTGTGAAGATGTGTCAAAAAGTGGCTCACCCATAATGGAGTATGGGGGAGCAATCTACTAGTCGTCACCGAGCCAACGCAATCAAGAAATGTGGTCCTACTTGAGGAAGTCAAGATCATCTACATCTAGCTCAAGTGGACTTTGTGCAAGGCAAAGGTTTGGCCTTGATAGGTTCTCTATTCTACCAGTCCCATGGTGGTAGTTTGGAGACCGGGTTATAGGACCGTTTGTCGTACTATCAAGGGGGGCTCTCAAGTGAGTATCTTGATTGTATCATTCGTAGAGATCTCAAACCATTGCATGCTTGCATCATCTTTCTTGGTTCTTGTTTGGTTCTATTTGTGAGTCTTATAGCTTACGGTCATCTTGATGACAAGCTTGAGTTCATCGAAAACGGAGTTCGCATGCATCTTATATGATGTTTTCGATGTTGGAGGTTTTACCGGTCTTATCCGAGGAAGGGTTCTCACCATTTTATTATGGTCCTTTTCACATTTTCTTCATATTGATATTTCTATCAAGATTGTGTTAGCCCATGTCATTAGCTGTCCAACAAACTTGCTTTCGTTGAATTTGGAGTCCGTTTGCAGAAGTTGTCGCTGTTTTGGTAAAGGCTGCAGCGGTACTACCGCGGCTAGAGCGGATGTAATTTTTTACTACCGCTCCCGAGTGGATGTAATTTTTTACTACTGGACCAAAATCTCATGTTTTGCTCAACGGAAGTAGGCACGGAAGTATTTTTTTGTATTGCTCGCAAGTAGTAGTACCGCTACCATTTGCGGTAGTACCGCTGTCCCTAGCAGTAGTACCGTGAGGTCGAGCGGTAGTACCGCTCCGGCGGTTCTACTGGCCTTTTTCCTCCTCTCTGTTGTTTTTCAAAGGGGTACTACCGCCCTAGCGGTAGTACCGCTACTTGGAGCGGTAGTACCGCTCTGTGCGGGCTGTGAGCATAACGGTTGGATTCTTCTCCACCTATAAAAGGGGGTCTTCTTCCCAATGAACCCTATCTCTTTAGCTCATGTTCTTCCCCCAATGTTGACCTTCTTCGAGCTTGCTAACTCTCAATCCCTCCAATGATTCTTGCTAGTTCTTGAGGGAAAAGAGAGAGGAGATCTAGATCCACGTTTCCACCAATCAGTTTCTCCTCTATGTGAGGGGAACCCCTTGGATCTAGATCTTGGAGTTCTTCGTGTTCTCTTCTTCGTTATTCCTCTCATTTTCCTCCCTAGCATTTGTTGCTTCGGTGGGATTAGGGAGAGAATGACTTGGGCACTCTGTGTGCCCTTGCCATTGCATTTGGTGCATCAGTTTGAGTTCTCCACGCTGATACGTGGAAGTTACAAGTTGAGAAGCTTATTACTCTTGGGTGCTTGGTACCCTTGAGCTTGTTCCACTACTAGGAAAAGGGCTACTAATGGCGCACCAGTATTGCCTACTAATGGCGCACTACTGGTGCGCCATTAGTATCACGCCACTAGTATTTTTTACTAATGGCGCACCACGCAGTGCGCCATTAGTATAGAACACCATGCGCCATTAGTATCTGGCATACTAATGGCGCACTGTTGGGTGATGCGCCATTAGTATGAATATTAGGGTTTTTTTACTTTTCAGAATTTTGCACAGGTTACAAAATATATTATTGGACAGAATATAGACAGCACCCCACAGCAAGAGCAGATTCATCGAATACAATAGAAGATTAGCCTCCGAATACAATTCATCGTATTAGTCTCCGAATTCAAAAGACCGAACAAAGATAGAACATTACAAGTCTCGAGACCGCGAGTAGCGAGTTTGTCGGAAGTAATACTAATCCTATCAAGTCCTACTAATCATCATCATACAACTTCTACTCGTTATTAATAACAAGTCATATGATCATCATCTTGATAGTCATCGAACCAACCCTACTTAATTGTTCATAGCACATGATCATCAGTATTAGGCAGGACCTAAATACCCTATTTAAGGTAAAATAGCATAAAACAATATAGACCCTGACTCTCCACTATGGAGAATGGAGAACATCCTGTCTCCAATTCTTGCGCTTCGCTTCCTTTTGCTTCCAAAAACCTCCTTACGACTGTCCATACATTTTTTCCATCCTTTGATTTTCATGTATCAACTTCTTTTAGAAATCTCGTATGGAGAGTTGAGATTCGTAGGATGACCTAGCTGTATGTTCAAAACATTAAGACTACCTTTCTTATACATCAAATGAGGCACACAATTCTCTAGGATTATCTGTTGAAAAACATAGTAATAACTTCATAGTTAGCAATGATGTACTAGTTTTAGAAGTATGCAAAAGATGCACGGATGTCGTAGTAGTAAAAATCTTACCAGGATATCTCCATGGTAGTTGCCGTAGTTGAACACATGCACTAGTGGCACGTATTTACCATAATGTTGAGGAGTTTGATTGTGGATATTGTAATTCTCAATGTCAGTACAAAATCCGACCAGATGATTTTTCTCCTTGTAAGTTGTTAATTCGGAGCCATCGGTGTAGTGGGTTTTGTCTACCATCTCCCGCACATTCTTTGAACAATAAAAATAAGCTGTCAACTATTTTGAAATAAACCATATATAGCTAATAACTATGTTTGAGAAACTCACATAGCGGTAGAACTGGAGGCGTATCAACAAGGACCCAAATGTCCATATTGTATTGGTCGATGTCAAGATTACCAAGATCCATGGTGATAAGCATACCCTCATCAAAACCATACATCTTGCAAAATGCTTCCCAATTTTTCCAACCAAAATGGGTTACGCTCTCAGAATTATATAGATTTACTTCAAAGTCCACATCGTGATGAGTCCTTAGGTGAATTTTATTTGTTTCAGAAATTTCATGGTCTTCAAAATCCATCCTCTCCAAGACATAGCATCTTGCATGGCATGGGATAAGCTATACTCGAATTGTAAAAGATGAAAATTACACGTTGAAATAGTTGAAGTCATGCTTAATTATGAAAATAACACTTGTCATTGTTGTGTACCATTTCGACTTCGAAGGTCTCCTCGAGCTTAATGCTGAAGCACCGATCATCGTCCAGGTGAGGCATGTCACACAGACCTTGATCGTCGTGGCACCCGTAGCACTCCCCCAGGAGACTTTCGTCGTCCGATGATGATGGCGACATATCCTATGTTCATAATTCAAAACTACATCATTTAGGGTTTGTCGACACCGAGGCTGCCTAAAAGCTAAGCTTTTATCATTTAGGGTTTGTCGATGCTAAGGCACCCTAAAAGCCTAAGCTTTCATCATTTAGGTTCTTATCGACACCGAGGCACCCTAAAAGCCAAGGTTTTATCATTTAGGGTTTGTCGATGTCGAGGTACCCTAAAAGCCTAAGCTTTCATCATTTAGGTTTTGTCGACGCCGAGGCACCCTAAAAGCCTAAGCGTACATCATTTAGGTTCTCATCGACACCGAGGCACCCTATAGAAGCCAAGTTAAGTTTTCATCATTTAGGGTTTATCGATGCTGAGGCACCCTAGGTTGGGCCTAATCACTTGGCACTAATCACTTGGCTCTATTGCCACCTATGTTGGGTTTATCATCTAGGGTTTATTGATGCTAAGGAGAATTCTAAGTTGGGCCTAATCACTTGGCTCTATTGCCACCTATGGTTTAATGCAGCAAGAATGGCGGGGCAGTTGATCCTACTTAACTAAGTACTAAGATACCCCGGCCCATGCATTAGTCGCAAGTACCCCATATGTCCTATTTTTAGCAAAGTCATGCTAAAATTCACAGAAAATTTCGGCATGACCTTTGCTGAAAATAGGACATATGGAGTAACCGAATTTGCCGGAACGGAAGTTAATCGACATTCCGGCAAACTCAAGGGCCTCTCGGGGTACCTGCAAATTCATCACGACACAATGGCCGGAGACAAAACCTAGCAAACTAGCAAGATGATCATCATCTTTGCAAGTCATTACTTGTCAAATACAAAAGAAGTTTGGCCTCAGAGACTGCAAAAGCTATGTTTTTCTCAATTCTGATAGCTAAATGGAAAACCACGTCAAGTTCTGTTTTAATACTCTATTTATCAATGCATGCAATTGGTTTCATAGCTTTGTGTTACTGTACAGACCTATTTAACCCTAGGCGCGTTGCATATACAAGCTATATAGTCTGAAATCAAATGCATACAGCTGATACAAGCATCGACCATAGCACTCCACAGCCATGAACTTGTACAGAGGGGGAGAGAGGCGAGACAAGTGGTCACCTTGGTGACAGGGGAACCAAATCCAAACAAGTCGAACCCACAGCAGCAGCTTCTCTGTATCCAAGTTGAACCAAGTCCTTCCTTCACACAACACAACAACACAACACAACTATAGATGAGAACGCGTCAGAGATTCGAGGAGATGAAGAAGAAAATCAGCAAGAGACAACAGGAAAAGGGATTCGTACCCTGCTCTCCTGCTGGACGGCGGGGAGGTCGCGGGCCTCCTCTCCTGCAGGACGTGGGGCCTCCTCTCCTGGTGGACGTGGGGTGGCTCCGAGGTTTCTAGGGTTTCGAGGGGGGAGGCGGTGATCGGG
>NC_041390.1:44477323-44525761 GCF_002162155.2 Triticum dicoccoides | reverse complement strand
GGTGATCGGGGGGGAGGCGGCGCTCGAGGGGGAGGAAGGGGAGAGGGAGGCGGCGGGGCGTGTGGGCGGCTGCAGCGTACTGGGTCGGGGCAGCGGCAGCGGCGCGCGGTGGAGGGAGGGACGAGGGAGGGAGCGGCACGGTGGAGGGAGAGGGACGAATAGAAGTAGTCTGGCGAGAGGGAGGGGGAAGGAGCGGCTCGGTGGTGTATGGATGGGGGAAGATTACTAATAGCGCACCCCCAGGCGGTGCGCCATTAGAATGTTTTTTTCATAGCAATGGCGCACCAGCGCGACAGTGCGCCATAAGTATTCTTTTTTTTAGATAGCAATGGCGCACCAGCCACCCATGCGCCATAAGTAAGAATTTTTTTATTATTTAAAAAAAATGAATATGAATATGAATATGAATATGAAATAGTAATATTTTTTTATAAAAACAGTAATAATTGTTGTTTAACAACAATTGTAGTCTACACTTTTTTATTTTTATTTTAAAAAATGAATATGAATATGAAATAGTAATATTTTTTATAAAAACAGTAATAATATTTTAAAAATATCATCAAATTTGTTATTTAAAAATATCATCGGCGGCGGCGGTGGAGCGGGGGAGGGTGCGGGGGGTGCTCATCGGCGGCGGTGGAACTACATATGTATGTGGCGACCGAGAAGCATCGCATATACCCTCTCCCAGCTGTGAGGGTCAACCTGGAACATGATCCCTTGGATCTGTTGGTGAAGGCCTTCGAGATGAGCGGGCGGTTATGCCTCGCCGTAAAAGTGCCCAGCTTCCCTCCGACTCTTCAGTTATGGGTTATGTCTCTGCCACCGCAGGACCGGTGGGCCGACAGTGACGACAAAACGTTGTGCTGGGATTTGCACTACAACTCACCACATACTACACCAACAATAATGTACCGACTAGCGTTTGGTTTGACAATGGCGAAAAGACGTTGTGCGTCAGGCAAGGGGATGGCTTGTTCAAGCATGGCACGAGAGGACGCTCGCTGGAGCCGTCTCGATATTCTTATTGTCCAGAATGCGACCAGCGACTCGAGCTGCCGCCAACACCGTCGAACTACATATGGAACATTTTGGGGGGCTATCGCCCAACTTGCAAAGTATATATATATATATATATATATATATATATATATATATATATATATATATATATATACTAATGGCGCACTCTACCACGGTGCGCCATTACTAGTTTAAACTAGTAATGGCGCACTTTGCAACGGTGCGCCATTAGTAGTTTTGCAAAAAAAGAATAAAAAAATACAGTAGTGGCGCACTCCATGGCTGGTGCGCCATTACTAGTTAGAACTACAAATGGCGCACTTTGTCCGGATGCGCCATTAGTACGTTTGTAAAAATGAATATTTTTTTTGTTACTTGTGGCGCACCTTGTGCCCGGTGCGCCATTAGTGTCTTCCACACTAATGGAGCATCGCCACATGGTGCGCCATTAGTATATAGTAGTGGCGCACCACTTCTCTGGTTGTGGTGTAAAGCTCCGGGCAAGCGTCGGGGTCTCCAATTAGGTTGTGGAGATCACCCCGAGAAATTTGACGGGTTCCGGTGACCGCCCTCAAGAGTTGCCAAAGTGTACGGGTTCGATAACCGCCCCCAAGGGTTGCCATTTGTACCGGTTCGGTGACCACCCTCACGGGTCCCTTAGTGGAATCACGGCATCTTGCATTGTGCGAGGGCGTGAGGAGATTACGGTGGCCCTAGTGGCTTCTTGGGGAGCATCGTGCCTCCACACCGCTCCAAACGGAGATTAGCATCCGCAAGGGTGTGAACTTCGGGATACATCATCGTCTCCGCGTGCCTCGGTTATCTCTTACTCGAGCCCCTTTACTTATTCACTTTCCTTTGTGATAGCCATATTGTTTCTTGTCATATATCTTGATATCACATAGTTGCTTATGTTGCTTAGCATAAGTAGTTGGTGCACATAGGTGAGCCTAGTCGTTTTAGGTTTTGTGCTTGACAAATTAACTGCTAGGTTTATTCCGTATTTGTTCAAGCCTAAACCGTAATTATTTTAAAACACCTATTCACCCCCCTCTAGGCGACATCCACGATCTTTCAGTTACTTTTAAGGGTGCTTATGAAATTGAATCTTTGTTTGAAAAGTATGAAGCTTTTGATGATGATGTTTATAGGCCTGAAAATTTTGGTATATTCAAATATTTCTATGAGCATTATGAATACAATTCCTATATTGAAGCACTTATTGAGAAAGTCTCCGCTGTCCAAGAAGAGACTAATATTTTGCTGGAGTCTATGGAAGATGAAATTGATGAAACTGTGAGCTCATTGGATGAAAAAGATGAGGAGGAGAGCGAAGAACAAAAGGAGGAAGAGCGGATTGATCACCCGTGCCCACCTTCTAATGAGAGTAACTCTTCAACTCATACATTGTTTAATTTCCCTTCCTGCTTACCAAAGGATGAATGCTATGATAATTGCTATGATCCTGTTAATTCTTTCGAAATATCCCTTTTTGATGATGCTTGCTATGCTTGTGGCCAAGATGCCAATATGAATTATGCTTATGGAGATGAACTTGCTATATTTCCTTATGTTAAACATGAAATTGTTGCTATTGCACCCACACATGATAGTCATATTATCTTTTTGAATTCTACAAACTACACTATATTGGAGAAGTTTGAGCTTATTAAGGATTATATTGATGGGTTGCCTTTTACTAATAAACATGATGATTTTGATAGTTATAATATGCATGTGCTTTCTGCTCCTACTTGCAATTAGTATGAGAGAGGAACTATATCTCCACCTCTCTATGTTTCCCACACGATAAAATTGCAAGAAACTATTTATACCATGCATTGGCCTTTACTTTGTGTGCATGAATTGTTCTTTTATGACATGCCGATGCATAGGAAGAGAGTTAGACTTTGTTGTTGCATGATATATGTTACTTTTTGCTCACTACTAAATTACAAATCATTTTTAATTAAAATTGACTTTGATATACCTTGGGATCCGGGTGGATTCATTACTTGAGCACTATATGCCTAGCTTAATGGCTTTAAAGAAAGCGCTGCCAGGGAGACAACCCGTAAGTTCTAGAGAGTCATTTACTTATGTTGAGTGCTTTTATATAGTTTAAAAACAACAAAAATAAAGAGGGGAACCCAAAACTTTTTCAAAAAGGAAAGTGAAAGTGAGAGAGACAAGCATTGTTGAAGTGGGAGCTAGCCTTGAACTTTGTTCATGCTCACGGAAAGTTTGTGAATATTAATTACAGAAACTTTTCAACAAAAATAATTATCCCCTTGTACAATTCCATTGTATTATAAAAATAATGTGCCAAGGTTTGCCTTTAGGATGTTTACAATGCTTGTTGGTTTGTATGGTGAAGGACAGAAACTATGGCTGTAGTGCGCGATTTTACATTTTTTACTGGAATGTCAAATTTTTCTGATTCTTTTTCAAATGTATTTATTTACAAATTTTTATTTTTCCTAATTTTGGTAGAATTTTTAAAGTATCATAAGTATGGTGAATATTCAGTTTATTACAGATTGTTCTGTTTAGACAGATTCTGCTTTTGATGCATATTTTGCTTGTTTTGATGAAACTATCGATTTAAATCAGTGGATTAAGTCATGAAAAAGTTATATTAAAGTAGCTAAAATGCAAAAACAAAATATGGATTGGTTTTCAACAGTACTTAGAGTAGTGATTTGCTTTATTATACTAACGGATCTTACCGAGTTTTCTGTTGAAGTTTTGTGTGGATGAAGTGTTCGATGATCGAGAAGGTCTCGATGTGACAAGAAGGAAGAGAGGAAAGAGCTCAACCATGGGGATGACCAAGGCACCCCAAGTAAATATTCAAGGAGACTCAAGCGTCTAAGCTTGGGGATGCCCCGGAAGGCATCCCCTCTTTCTTCAACAAGTATCGGTATGTTTTCAAATTCGTTTCGTTCATGCGATATGTGCAATCTTGGAGCGTCTTTTGCATTTAGTTTTCATTTTTCTTTTATACACCATGCTGGTATGAGGTAGTCCTTGGTTGATTTATAGAATTCTCATGGCACTTCACTTATATTTTTTGAGTATGGATTTATAGAATGCTTCATGTGCTTCACTTATATCATTTGAAGTTTGGATTGCTTGTTTCTCTTTACGTAGAAAACCGCCATTTGTAGAATGCTCTTTTGCTTCACTTATATTTGTTAGAGCGTGGGCATATCCTTTGTAGAAATATTTAAACTCTCTTTCTTCACTTATATCTATTTAGAGAGATGACAAGAGTTGGTTATTCACATGGTTAGTCATAAAATCCTACATAAAACTTGTACATCACTCGATATGTGTCACATCCCTAGTTCTGGTATGACCTAGACCAGCTAGTCTTTGTGCATCATGTTTAAATTCCATTTAAAATTGAAATGGGGATTTGTGAAACCCTCAGAATCTTCTGGAAATGACCCAAATAAAAAAATTGCTCTAAAAGGGTCCAAGAAAATGCTCATGTTGCTCTCTGAAAATCTTGGACAGAGATAAAATTCAAACCAACATTTTCAGGAGCTCATAAGTATTTATTTTGGACTTTTGGAATTAATTCAATAATTATTTGCATTGGATTTATATTTGATATTTTTCAAATATGATCCAATAAGTCTGAAAGTTTGCAAGTGGCCTTGAATACTTTTAAACAGGCCACATAATAAATTTTAGAAGTTTATGAAATGATTTGGTATAAAAATCAAATCAAAACAAATGTCAGAAAATAGAAAAGAAAAGAAATGGAGAAACCTACCTGGACCGTACCCGCGGCCTCGCACTGTGCAACCCAACTAGCTAGCCCGGCCCATCCCCACCTCCCCTGTCGTCTTCCTCCTCTTGCCAGGAGGACGAAGGGCGCGTGGTCGTTGCGCGCGAGCACACGCCGGCCACCTCTTGCTTCCCTGCTCGCCGTTGGAGGCACCCGATGACGCCACGCGCCCCCCTCGGACCCTCTCACTCTCCCCAGTCCTTTCCTCTCCTCTCCCTCGCTTTCTCGTTCGCGACCGAGCGCATTCGTCGCTGCCGTTTGCCGTTGCCATAGCCACCGCCTTCCCCTCGCACTCTCCCCGTGCTCAGAACCTCCGCCACGTCGCCGGCTACCTCCTCGCCGAGCCACGCACCTCCGGACGGCCTCCATCATCGCCACCGTCGTCTTCTTCACCGCCGGCCGCCGTGAATCCCCACCGACCGTTTGCCGCCGTCTCCGCCTCCCCGAGCTGGCCGAGAAGCTCTTCGTGACCGCAGTGAGCCCCTGAGAATTTTCCCCCTCTCCCCATGGTCGATTTCTCGCTGCAACGCTGATGACCGCAAGTCCTGTATGCTGCCGCCGCACAAGCTCGTCGCTGACGAGGCTCCGGTGACCAAATGGTCCCATGCGTGCCTCCGTTAGGTTCGTGAGCTCTCGTAGAACATGTAGGTGCAAACCGCCGGTCCTCCCACGCGCCGTGTCGTCGATTCCGTCGACACCCGAGCTCCGGCCACCGCCCAGCTCGCCGCTGCCGCCGCTACAGACCACCTCGCGCCCTCTCACTGCCACCGCTGGATGCGCACGAGCTCCAGCTAGCCGTAGAGGCCAACCGTGTCGCAAACCGCCGCCTGTAGCGTGAGCCCGAGCAACTCCGGCGAGCCTTCGCCACGAGATGTGGTCGCCGGTGCTTAATCCGGTGACGCTGACATGGCACTTGCTTAATTAGCACCAATCACATGTTAGTTTAACCCCAAGGGTCAATGACAGACGGGCCCCACCAGTTTAGTTAACCAGCTAACGTAATTAGTTAGAATAAATATAATTCGACTGGACCCACACGTCAGCCTCTATAGTTGACATCGTGTCTTTGACCAGTGGGTCCCACTGGTCAGGTTTGACCTGGACCGTGCCTGTTGACCTGCTGACGTCATGCTGACGCAATATATCATTTTCTAGTTTAAAAATAAATCAGGAAATTCCAGAAAATGCTATAAACTTCAAAAATTCATAGAAATTCAATCGTAGCTCAGACTGAAATAATTTATATATGAAAAATTATCATAAAAATTCAATCTATCCATCTGTACCAGTTTCATGCATGACAAACCAACTTATACATGCTGTATATATGAAAACACATGAATGGCTTATATAAAGAGCTTATTTTGGAGATGCATCTGAATCTTTGGTTCAAATGGATTTCATCCAAATAAAAGCTAGTTGCATTAGCTCAATCAGCATCACATATTCATGCCATGATCATGCATCATATTGTTGCATATGGTTGTGTATTAATTATCGACACTGTTCCTTCTCGTTAGGTCCTGCTCCGGAGACCGATCCAGAGTACCTCTCAGAGGAGCAGTGCCCCCCTGTTGATCTTCCAGGCAAGCAACCCCCTTGTTCATTCCGATACAATCCTACTCTCTCGCTCCTGCTCTCAATTATTGCATTAGGACAACAACGATTCAACTGCTACTTTATGCTGTGGTAGTTGAACCCATTCCTCTGCATGACCTGTCATTGCCACAGTAAATAGTTAAAACCAACTAGCATGTGTAGGAGTTGATTGAGCCATGTTGTGTTCCTGCCATGCATTGCCTGCTATTGCTTAGAGTATGTCAGGTCTGATTCATCGGGAATGAATTGGAGTGGTACGATATGTTCTGGTGCTGAGAGTTAAGCGTGTGAACACGATTTGGTAAAGGTGGCGGTGAGAGGCCATGTAGGAGTACCTGGTGGGTTGTCTCACTGGAACCGTCCCTAAGAACTTAGTTCTATGCATGTTGTCCAATGAATCGATACTACCACACATTGGGTTCCGTAACTCGACCCTCTCGACTTATTAACCAACTTGATCTCTGTCCAGGAGTCGCAACTAGTTTCTGGTGTTTGTAGGTAGTGTTAGTAGTCTACCAAGTGGCACCCGGCAAGGTGGGCTTGGGACAGACTAGGCACAGTGGCACGGTGTACCAAGTGGCACCCGGATGGTGGGCTTGGGAACCCTGCTCACACCGTTTGGGGCCACGAGTGACACCCCGGCCGGATCTCCTTGCGGATGGAACCCGAATAGGCGATAAACCTAGACTAGAGTCTTGTGTGGTTAGTCAGGTCGTGGCCGACACCCTCGCCAGGCTTCCGCTTGAAGGTTCCCGAGATACATGACGGGTACATGGTGATAAGTGGTGAGAGCGTGTGTGAAGAAGTACACCCCTGCAGGGTTATCATGATCTATTCGAATAGCCGTGTCCTCGGTTATGGACTTCTTGGATGCTTACGTAGTACATAGACAACTTGAAATGGATACTCTAAAATACTCAAGACAAGTATGAGTGCTATGGATGGCCTTCTCCTAGAGAGACGAGGATGAATCCATAGTAGTGTATTGATGTGGTGATTAGTGGACTCGTGTGCGCTGCCTCACCTCAAAGAAGTTTCGCGTTGTCGTAGAACAGGACAGCCACTGAGTCAAAGCTGGCTTGCTGCAACTAAACCCCACATTACCTTCTTGATACAAATGCATGTATGATAGGAACTGATGTAAGTCTTGTTGAGTACCTTTGTACTCACGTTTGCTTTATTTATGTTTTGCAGGTGAGACATCTGTCTCACTAGTAGTACCGCTTGGACTTCGACGAGTAGCTTGTTACCTCAGCTACGATCTTGTACCCTTGGGAGGGTCTTATAGATAGTCAGGCTTCTTAGCCCTTTTCTTTTGTAGTTGTCTGCACTCAGACACGTAATGCTTCCGCTTGTTGCTTGTATGCTCTGAATGATGGGTCATGTGACCCCTGTTTGTATTTAATGCTATGTGGCTCTTCTGAGCCTTTATCTATATGAGTTGTGTTATGTTGTGATGCCATGTTGTACAGCACATACTTGCATGTTATGCGTACGTGTGACGTGTATTGCTATGTGTGGGATCCGATAATCTAGTTGTTTATCCTTGGCAGCCTCTCTTATGGGGAAATTTAGTCTAGTGCTTCCTTGAGCCATAGTAGTCCGCTAAAGCCCGGTTCACCGGAGTCCTGCTAGCCCAGCTCTACTGCTCAGGGCACTTGACTGGCCGGCATGTGTTTCACTTCGTTCCTATGTCTGTCCCTTCGGGGAAATGTCACGTGGTGACATCCAGAGTCCTGCCTAGCCTGCTACATCCCGGGTTCCCGGAGTCCTGTTAGCCCAGTGCTACAGCCCGGATTCACACGCTGCTGACCGACATGCTCGATGTGAATCATGTATGCCTGTCCCCATAGGTTAGTGTCGCTTTGGGTTCACGACTAGCCATGTCGGCCCGGGTTATTTGTCATATGGATGCTAGCGACACAATCATATACGTGAGCAAAAAGGCGCAAACGGTCCCGGGCCAGGGTAAGGCGACACCCGTGGGAATACCATGCGTGAGGCCGCAAAGTGATATGAGGTGTTACCAGCTAGATCGATGTGACTTGGAATCGGGGTCCCGACAGCTTTGGTATCAGAGCCTGACTGCCTGTAGGATTTCCAAGCCAACCTAGTCGAAGTTGAGTCTAGAAATTCTTTAGCTATATAGGGGAATTGATTGTGGAAGGGAACGTAAGGCTCTTTTTACTCCTTATACCTCATGCCCTTTTGATCTGAGTCATCCTATCCTTCGTACGGGGTTAAGGAACTAGGCTTCCTCTTCCGTCTATCAGGTTCACGTGTTACTACTCCGTAGTCTCTTAGGATTGGTTGATCAGAGTCTTATCCCACTTCAAGTACTTCCGGTGTAGTCTGTTTAGGAATATCTCAGAACCTTGAGTGATGATGTTGAGTATGGTGCTACCCCATCATTTGCAGGATGTCTCATTTTGAGAATTTACTGTCGTTATGCTGCCGGAATTGTCCTAGGGGTTCGAGAGATACTAATTTCTTGTGCTACCTTCTGCATCCTATAGTTGATGCTGAATCCATCCTTGTTTTTCTTGGTTTCGTTCTTTAGGATGTTGCCGGTTAACCGAAATTCTATTGCTCGTAGCCGGAACCACGGAGATGGTAGGGATGAGGATCCTCCCGATTAGTCTTCTTTGGCAAAGTTCATGTTAGAAGTTGAGATGAACAAGCGTGAGACCAACCGCTTGTTCGCACGTATCAAGGAGAACACCGCACCACAGTGCAAGGAGGCAGCGACCATCTATGGTTTCATTGGTCTAAAACCACCTACCTTCCATCATTCCATCGACCCACTCGATGCAGATGACTGGCTTCGTAGCATCACTCACAAGCTGTGTTCTGCGAACATAGCTGAAAGTGACAAGGTCACTTATGCTGCATATCACCTGGAAGGTCCTGCTAGTCTTTGGTTTCAGAACTATGAGGCTATGCTTCCAGCTGGCCAGATAACCACATGGAGAGATTTCACTGAGGCTTTTTGCGAGCATCACATTCCTCTGGCTCTCATTGACCACAAGAGAGAAGAGTTCTGTAGTTTCACCCAGAGTAAGATGGTTGTTGATGCTTACAGTAGAGAGTTTGAGAACCTTGCCCGCTATACTACAGAACAGGTGTCCACAGACGCCAAGAAGCAGGCTAGGTACCGGAAGGGCCTCAACCCTAAGTTGCGTCGTGATCTCCACTTGCATCATTGCAATACATTCCAGGCTCTTGTGAACAAGGCCATTAATGTAGAGATAGGTCAACTCACTTACGAGGAGTCTCGTAAGCACACCCGTGGTTTGGGGTCTTCGTACGGTTCTACTTCGCAGAAGCGCCGGATTTGGGTTCTGAACTCCGCTCTTCCACCCGGTTATTCACCGAGGCCCTCTTATGTGGCGCCTCACCCAGTTCAGTTACATGCTCCACCCAAGCCTGTTGGTAGACCGCTTGTCAAAGCGGGTCCACATCCTACCTCAGGGACTTGCTTCACATGCGGAGAGCTAGGACACTATGCACGTGACTGCTCTCAAACCAATCATGCTCCACCCCAGCCTGAGAAGTCTGTTGGCCGTGGTAAGCCATCACGCAAGATGATCAGTGTCAAGTCAGCTTCCACTGAACATGGACATGTGCATCACGTCTCAGCTAGAGACGCCCGTGATGATCCAGATGTCGTTCTTGGTACACTCCTTGTCAATTGCCATCCAGCATCGGTTTTGTTCGATACTGGAGCATCTCATTCCTTCATTTCCGAAAGCTAGGCTAACTTGCACAACATGTCATTTTGTGATATGCCCTCTCCACTAGTCATTCAAACTCCTGGATCCAAATGGAAAACTTCTAGTGTAAGCCTTGGTAATGAAATCCTTGTTGACAGACTTGTATTCCTTGCATCACTTATAGCCCTCAAGTCTACAGATATCAACATCATCTTGGGTATGTACTGGATGAAAGCTCATTATGCCAAGATTGATTGTTACACAAGGTATGTTCAGCTTACACACCCATCTGGCAAGATAGTCACCGTTTCCACTAGAGTTGCAAAGCGCCAACTCTATTCTCTTAATGCCAGCCCTCTTCCAGACCTTGAAGATATCCCGGTAGTCCATGACTTTCCGGATGTCTTTCTAGAGGAACTGCTAGGTATTCCACCTGATAGAGATGTAGAGTTTATCATAGATCTTATCCCAGGAACTGCTCCAATCTCTAGGAGACCTTACAAGATGGCACCCTTAGAACTAGCTGAGCTTAAGAAACAACTCGATGAATCCTTGCAAAAGGGTTTCATCCGTCCTAGTTCTTCTCCCTGAGCTTGCCCCGTCCTCTTCGTCAAGAAGAAGGATGGTACGGAACGAATGGTTGTAGATTATCGTCCCGTTAATTTGGTCACGATAAAGAACAAGTATCCGCTCCCAAGATCAACGATCTATATGATTAGCTCGCTGGATCTTTAGTATTTTCCAAGATGGATTTGAGGTTAGGCTACCATCAAATCAAGATTAGAAACGGGGACATTCCTAAGACGGCTTTTGTCACTCGTTATGGTCAGTACGAGTACACCATCATGTCCTTTGGTCTAACCAATGCTCCAGCTACATTCTCACGTTTGATGAACTCGATCTTCATGGAGTACTTAGATAAGTTCGTCATGGTTTACCTCGATGATATTCTTATTTACTCGAAGAACGAGGAAGAGCATGTCGAACATCTTAGACTTGTGTTAGAGAAACTCAGAGAGCACCGCCTTTATGCCAAGTTATCCAAGTGTGAATTTTGGTTGCCAAAAGTGACCTGTCTAGGCCACGTGATATCTGGTAAGGGCATTACTATCAATCCTGAGAGAGTTCAAGACGTTCTTGATTGGACTCCGCCTGAAACAGTTAAGCAAGTTAGGAGTTTCCTCGGCCTAGCCAGTTACTGTCGACGCTTTGTTGAGAACTTCTCCAAAGTGGCCAAACCTCTCATGGAACTTCTCAAGAAAGATAAAACGTTTCAGTGGTCCCCACAGTGTGAGCACAGTTTTCAGGAACTGAAAAGACGCCTGACTTCTGCTCCCATACTTGTGCCACCGGATTTCACTAAAGACTTTGTTATCTACTGCGACGCCTCATGACAGGGACTAGGTTGCATTCTTATGTAGGATCGTCATGTGATTGCCTGTGCATCTCGACAGTTGCATCCACATGAGGAGAATTATCCTACACATGATCTAGAGCTTGCAGCCGTAGTCTATGCACTTAAGACCTGGCGACATTACCTTCTTGGTAAACGTTGCGAGATTTACACCAATCACTAGAGTCTCAAGTATATCTTCACCCAACCAGATTTGAACCTTAGGCAAAGACGTTGGTTGGAGTTGATCTCAGATTATGACTTAGGGATTACCTAAACCCCAGGTAAGGGCAATGTCATGGCTGATGCACTAAGTCATAAGTCCTATTGCAACAATCTCATGTTGCAGCAGGGCCAACCAGTTCTTCATGAGGAATTCTGTAAGCTTAACCTTCACATTGCTCCTCATGGATTCCTTTCTATCTTGGTGGCGAAATCTACTCTTGTGGATCAGATCATCTCTGCTCAGAAGCAGGATATGGGAATTTCCCGGATCAAGAGAAACATTAACAAGGGAGTGGGTGGTAGTTTCTCTATAGATGATCGTGGTGTTGTTTTCTTTGAGAGTCGCTTGGTGGTTCCCAAGAATCAACATCTTCGACAATTAATCCTTAAGGAGGCGCATGAATCTCCTCTCACGATTCATCCCGGTAGTACTAAGATGTATCAAGACCTACGCCAGAGGTTCTGGTGGACTAGGATGAAGAGAGAAATTGCTCAGTTTATTGCTAACTGTGACGTTTGTCGTCGCGATAAGGCAGAGCATCAAAGGCCTGCTGGCACCCTTCAACCTTTAGCTATTCCTGAGTGGAAATGGGATAAAGTTGGTATGGACTTCATCACCGGCTTTCCCAGGACCAAGAAAGGGAATAACGCTATCTTCGTAGTCATTGATCGTCTTTCCAAAGTGGCTCACTTCCTACCTGTTCGAGAGAATATCACTGCTAGTCAGCTCGCTGACTTATATATTTCTCGAATAGTGTCACTTCATGGTGTTCCACTAGAGATCAATTCACACCGTGGTAGTCTTTTCACTTCTCATTTCTGGGAGAGTTTCCAAACTGCCATGGGCACCCATCTTTCCTTCAGTACCGCTTTCCACCCTCAATCAAGTGGTCAGGTGGAAAGGGTCAACCAGATTCTTGAAGACATGCTTAGAGCTTGTGTTATCTCATTCGGTATGGATTGGGAGAAGTGTCTTCCCTTCGCCGAGTTTGCTTATAACAACATCTACCAATCCAGCCTCAAGAAAGCTCCTTTTGAGGTTCTGTATGGACAAAGATGTTGAACACCTTTGAACTGGTCAGAAACCGGTGAAAGACAATTCTTTGGACGGGATATGATCCAGGAGGCAGAAGAACAAGTTTGCATCATTCGTGAGAATTTGAAAACAACCCAATCTCGTCAAAAGAGCCAGTATGACCGTAGTCATAAGGAAGTGGCTTATGAAATTGGCGACAAAGCTTACCTTCGGGTTACCCCTTTGAAGGGTACCCATCGATTCGGTATCAAGGGCAAGTTGGCTCCTCGTTACATTGGTCCCTTTCTCATTCTCGCTAAACGAGGAGAGGTTTCCTACCAGTTGGAACTACCATCACATCTTTCTCGAGTTCATGATGTTTTCCACGTGTCTCAACTCAGGCGTTGCTTCTCGGATCCCATCCGCGGAGTGGACCACGAAATGCTTGATCTCTAAGATAACCTCATATATCGAGAGTACCCTATTCGCGTTCTTGATCAAGCAGAGCGTGTCACTCGATGTCAGAACATCAAGTTTCTCAAGGTTCAGTGGTCTCATCATTCCGAGAGAGAAGCTACTTGGGAGCGTGAAGATCGTCTTCGACTTGAGTACCCCACTTTCTTTCCGCCGAATCCTGAATCTTGGGACGAGATTTCTTTGAGTGAGGGCGAGTTGTCACATCCCTAGTTATGGTATGACCTAGGCTAGCCTTCATGTGTGCATCATGTTTAAATTCCATTTAAATTTGAAATGGGGATTGGTGAAACCCTCAGAATCATTTCTGGAAATAACGCAGATAAAAATTGCTCCAAAAGGGTCCAAGAAAATGTTCATGTTGCTCTCTGAAAATATTGGTCAGAGTTAAAATTCAAACCAATATTTTTAGGAGCTCATAAATATTTATTTTGGCCATTTGGAATTAATCCAGTAATTATTTGCGTTGGATAAATATTTTATTATATATAAAATATTGTCCAATAATTCTGAATTTTGGTGAGGGGCTTTGGAGTGGTCCAACTAGTCCCTACTAAAATTTACAGAATAAAATAAAATGATTTAGTATTTTTATTAAATCAAAACAAATGTCAGAAAATAGAAAACAAAAACAAAATAGAAACAAAGAGGGAGAACCTACCTGGTGGGCCAACCGGCCCACCACTGTAGCAGCCAGCCGGGCAGAGCCAGCCCAGCCCATCTCCACCTCCCTGTCGTCTTCCACCTCCTGCTAGAGGGCAGGAGGGTGTGTGCCCGTGGCGCGCACGCACGCGCCTCGCCACCTCCTGCCTCCCTGGTTGCCCTGGCCTTCTCTACACGTGCCACGCTACCCCCCCATCTCTCTCTCGCTCTCTCTCGTCCCCATCTCCTCCTCTGCTCTCTTTCCCGCTGCTGCCCGAGCGCCACCATCGCCACCGACGCCGTTCGACGCGCCCACCGTAGTCCCCTCGCCCCTCTGTCGTGCCCAAAAGCTCCACCACCTCGTCCGCTACCTCTCCATCACGCCACGCATCGCCGGACACCTTGTGGAGCCGCCTCCGCCGTCATCTTCAACCTCGGCCGCCGTGGATCTCCACCGCCCGTCCGTCGCCTGCAGTGCCTTCTCCGAGCCGCCATTGCCTCTGCTCGACTCGCTGTGAGCCCCGCCGTCGAACCCCCCTCTCCCCTAGCTCGAATTCTTCCTCCAACACCATCGCCGTCGCGGCCGAGAGCTCGGCTCCGCCGCTCATGTCGCCGCCGTGGCCACTGTCACCAAGGCTCGCAACCAAGCTCACTACCGTTCTTAGTGCCCTCCCGCGCGTTGTTTGCACCCAACCGCAGCCCCCTAGTGCCCCGCAGCACCTAAACCGCACACACCCGACTCCGGCAGCCGCCGCGAGCTCTGCTCCGGCAAGCTCAAGCCACCCCCGCAGCCCCCGCTTGCTCCGAACGATGCGGGCGAGCCCTGGCTCCTTGCCCATGGCCTCCGCCGCCCAAATGGTCGCCGGAACAGTGATCCCGAGCCCTCCGCCGCGTTCGGCCTCGCCGGCGGCTAAACGCCGGTGGGGTTGACCGGTCTAACCCCCCCAGTTGACCTGGGGTTTGACTACCCAGGGACAATGACAGGTGGGGCCCGGCCTGCTAATGTTTCTGTTAGGATTAGTTTAATATCTAATTAACACTATTAACTAACAATGAGCCAATGACATGTGGGACCCGGTCGCCAGGTTTGACCTGGTCAGATCCGCTGACCTGCTGACGCAGGCATGACGCAATGCTGACGCAGTTATTCTTTTTCTGGAATTATTTTTAAACAGGAAATTCCAGAAAATGTTGAAAACTTCAAAAATTCATAGAAATTCAACCGTAGCTCAGATTGAAATAATTTATATATGAAAAATTATCATAAAAATTCAATCTATCCATCTGTACCATTTTCATGCATGATAAACCATCTATACATGCTGTATCTATGAAAACACACTTATGGCATATTTAAGAACTTAATTTGGAGTTGTATTTGAACCCTTGGTTCAAATGGACTTTAACCAAATAAATGCTAGATGCATTAACTCAAACAACATCACATACTCATGCCATGTTCATGCATCATAATGTTGCATATGCTTGTGTTTGATTTCCGACACCGTTCCTTCTCGATAGGTCCTACTCTCTCGCTCCTGCTCTCATTTATTGCATTAGGACAACAACGATTCAACTACTACTTTATGCTCCGGTAGTTGAACCCATTCCTCTGCATGACCTGTCATTGCCACAGTAAATAGTTAAAACCCACTAGCACGTGTAGGAGTTGTTTGAGCCATGTTGTGTTCCTACCATGCCATGCCTGCTATTGCTTAGAGTCGTGTCAGGTCTGATTCATCGGGAATGAATTGGAATGTGATGATATGTTCTGGTAATGAGAATTAAGCGTGTGAACACGGTTTGGTAAAGGTAGCGGTGAGAGGCCATGTAGGAGTACATGGTGAGTTGTCTCATTGGGACCGTCCTTAAGAACTGAGTTCTGTGTAAGTTGTCCAATGACTAGCTACTACCACACATTGGGCTCCGGGTGCTCCAAGATCTCTCGACTTATTAACCGCCTTGAACTCTGTCCAGGAGTTGCAAATAGTTTCTGGTGTTTGTAGGTAGTGCTATTTTTCTACCGAGTGGCACCCGGCAGGGTGGACTTGGGATAGACTAGGCACATGTGGCCCGGTGTACCGAGTGGCACCCGGATGGTGGGCTCGGGAACCCTGTACACATCGTTTGGGGTCGTGAGCGAAACCTCGGCCGGATCTCCTTGCGGATGGAACCCGAATAGGCGATAAACCTGGACTAGAGTCTTGTGTGTGGTTAGTCAGGTCGTGGCCGACACCCTCGCCAGGCTTCCGCTTGAAGGTTGCCGAGATACATGACGGGTATACGGTGATAAGTGGTGAGAGCGTGTGTGATGAAGTACACCCCTGCAGGGTTATCATGACCTATTCGAATAGCCGTGTCCTCGGTTATGGACTTCTTGGATACTTACGTGGTACATAGACAACCTGAAGTGGATACTCTAAAATGCTCGAGATAAGTGTGAGTGCTATGGATGGCCTTCTCGTAGGAGAGACGGGGATGAATCCATAGTAGTGTATTGATGTGGTGATTAGTGGACTTGTGTGCGCTGCCTCACCTCAAAGAAGTTTCTCATTGCCGTAGAACAGGATAGCCACTGAGTCAAAGCTGGCTTGCTGCAACTAAACCCCACATTACCTTCTTGATACAAATGCATGTATGATAGGATCTGATGTAAGTCTTGCTGAGTACCTTTGTACTCACGTTTGCTTTATTTATGTTTTGCAGATGAGACATTTGTCTCACTAGTAGTACCGCTTGGACTTTGACGAGTAGCTTGTTACCTCAGCTGCGATCTTGTACCTTGGAGGGACTTGTAGATAGTCAGGCTTCTCGGCCTTTTTCTTTTGTAGTTGTCTGTACTCGGACATGTAATGCTTCCGTTGCTTGTATGCTCTGAATGATGGGTCATGTGACCCCTGTTTCTATTTATGCTATGTGGCTCTTCTCAGCCTTTATATGAATTGCGTTATGTTGTGATGCCATGTTGTACATCACATACTTGCATGTTATGCGTACGTGTGACGTGTATTGCTATGTGTGGGATCCGACAATCTGGTTGTTTGTCCTTGGCAGCCTCTCTTATGGGGAAATGTAGTCTAGTGCTTCCTTGAGCCATAGTAGTCCGCTACAGCCCGGTTCACCGGAGTCCTGCTAGCCCAGCACTACTGCTCAGAACACTTGACTGGCCGGCATGTGTTCCACTTTGTTTCTATGTCTGTCCCTTCGGGGAAATTTCACGCGGTGATTTCCGGAGTCTTGTTAGCCAGTGCTACAGCCCGGACTCATACGTTGTTGACCGACATGCTCGATGTGATTCATGTATGCCTGTCTCCATAGGTCTGTGCCGCTTCGGGTTCACGACTAGCCATGTTGGCCCGGGTTCTCTGTCATACGGATGCTAGCGACACTATCATATACATGAGCCAAAAGGCGCAAATGGTCCCGAGCCATGGTAAGGCGACACCCGTGGGGTTACCGTGCGTGAGGCCGCAAAGTGATATGAGGTGTTACATGCTAGATCGGTGTGACTTAGAATCGGGGTCCCGACACCTTCCTTGGACAAGCATCCCACTTATGATTAACCCCCCTCGCAAGCATCCACAACTACGAAAGAACAATTAAGGTAAACCTAAACATAGCATGAAACATATGGATCCAAATCAGCCCCTTACGAAGCAACCATAAACTATGGTTTAAGCTTCTGTCACTCTAGCAACCCATCATCTATTTATTACTTCACAATGCCTTCCCCTAGGCCCAAGCAATGGTGAAGTGTCATGTAGTCGACGTTCACATAACATCACTAGAGGAAAGACAACATACATCTCATCAAAATATCAAACGAATAACAAATTCACATGACTACTTATAACAAGACTTCTCCCATGTCGTCTGGAACAAATGTAACTACTCACAAATCATATTCATGTTCATAATTATAGGGGTATTAATATGCATAAAGGATGTGAACATATAATCTTCCATCGAATAAACCAACTAGCATCAAGTACAAGGAGTAATCAACACTACTAGCAACCCACAGGTACCAATCTAAGGTTTTGAGACAAAGATCAAATACTAGAGATGAACTAGGGTTTCAGAGGAGATGGTGCTGGTGAAGATGTTGATGGAGATTGACCCCCTCTCGATGAGAGGATCGATGGTGATGACGATGGTGATGATTTCTCCCTCCCGGAGGGATGTTTCCCTAGCAGAACAGCTCCGCCAGAGCCCAAGATTGGTTCCGCCAAGGTTCCACCTCGAGACGATGGCGCTTCGTCCCGAAAACTTTCTTATCTCTTTTTCCAGGGAAAAAGACACCTTATACCAGAAGATGGGCATCGGGGGGCTTCCAGGTGGCCCACGAGGCAGGGAGACGCGCCCAGGGGGGTTGGGCGTGCCCTCCACCCTCGTGGACAGTGGGTGGCCCCCCTCTGGTGCTTTCTTTGCCCAATATTTTTAATATATTCCAAAACTGACTCTCATGGAGTTCCAGGACTTTTGGAGTTGTGCAGAATAGGTCTCTAATGTTTGCACCTTTTCCAGCCCAGAATTCTAGCTGCCTGCATTCTCCCTCTTCATGTAAACCTTGTAAAATAAGAGGAAAGGCATAAGTATTGTGACATAATGTGTAATAATAGCCCATAATGCAATAAATATTGATATAAAAGCATGATGCAAAATGGACGTATCAACTCCCCCAAGCTTAGACCTCGCTTGTCCTCAAGCGGAAGCCGATATCGAAAAATATGTCCACATGTTTAGAGATAGAGGTGTCGATAAAATAAAATACAGACATGAGGGCATCATGATCATTCTTAGAATAGCAACACACACACAGACACACAGACACACACATATATTGTCATATGATTTCTTATGCTAAAGTAACAATCTATTCACAATGTCAACTATGAATCAGAAACTTCATTGAAAAACTAGCAAACTATAATCTCAGTCATTGAAGCAATTGAAATTTATCATAACATCAGAAAGAGTCAATATAAGAGCTTTTTAGCAAGTCCACATACTCAACTATCATTTAGTCTTTCACAATTGCTAACACTCACACAATACTTATGGGTATGGAGTTTTAATCGGACACAGAGAAAGATAGGGGCTTATAGTTTTGCCTCCCAACCTTTTACCTCAAGGGTAACGTCAACAATAATGCTTTATGAAAACCCACATCCAATTATATATATATATATATCAAGATCTTTCCAACACATAGTGCTTGCCAACGGATAAAGTGTAAAAAGGAAGGGTGAAGGTCACCATGACTCATGTATAAGGTATAAGACAAAAATAAAAGATAGGCCCTTCGCGGAGGGAAGAAGAGGTTGTCATGCGCTTTTATGGTTGGATGCACAAAATCTTAATGCAAAATAACATCACTTTATATTGCCACTTGCGATAGGGACCTTTATTATGCAGTCCGTCACTTTTATTTCTTCCATATCACAAGATCGTATAAAGCTTATTTTCTCCACACTAATAGATCATACATATTTAAAGAGAAATTTTTATTGCTTGCAACAATGAAAACTTACTTGAAGGATCTTATTCAATCCATAGGTAGATATGGTGGACTCTCATGGCAAAACTGGGTTTAAGGATATTTGGAAGCACAAGTAGTATCTCTACTTGGTGCAAAGAATTTGGCTAGCATAAGGGGAAAAGGCAAGCTCAGCATGTTGGATGATCCATGACAATATAATTTATTTCGGATATAAGAAAACATAACCCATTACGTTGTCTTCCTTGTCCAACATCAACCTTTTAGCATGTCATATTTTAATGAGTGCTCACAATCATAAAAGATGACCAAGATAGTATATTTATATGTGAAAACCTCTCTTTCTTTATTACTTCCTATTAATTGCAACGATGACCAAAACTATGTTTGTCAGCTCTCAACAACTTTTATTCATCATACTCTTTATATGTGAAGTCATTACTCTCCATAAGATCAATATGATCTCTTTATTTCTTTTTATTCTTTCTTTCTCTTTTTTTCTTTTATTCCCTCAAGATCATAGCAAGATAACCAAGCCCTTGACTAAATACTAATCTTTATCATATATAGCTCACGGACTCGATTACATAGATAAGGGTCAACACAAAAACTCAAAGCTAGATCATACTAAACTTTATTCTACTAGATCAAGATATAACCAAAAGGATCAAACTAAGAAAAAACGGTAAAGATAGAAGTGTGATGGTGATACGATACCGGGGCACCTCCCCCAAGCTTGGCAGTTGCCAAGGGGAGTGCCCATACCCATGTATTTATGTCTCTTTCTTCAGAGGTGGTGATGTGATATTCTTGGCTATGATGCCCCTTAGGATATGATTCTCGTCTTCGAGCTTATTGACTTGCTGCTTGAGATCCATTATTTCCCTATGGAGCTTACCCATGACGGCTAAAGCTCCTTTCACGCATGGATGTTGCATAGCTGCGGGAGAACAAGTAACACTCTTTTTCATATTTTCATTAGTAAGAAATCTAGCATTAGGAGGGATGACCGAGTTTGGAATTGCCGAGCTCTGAAGTTCCTCCATCATGAATCTGGCTTGGAGACGAGAGGTAACTTCTTGATCCTCCTCCAAGGCATCTATCCTTTTCAAGTCGGCCTCCATATCTTCCTCCATTGATGGCCCAAAGTGGTCAGCATCACTGTTTGCTCCTGGCCCCGGTGTCGGATGAGATACCCGACTCTCTCCGACTGACTCTTGAGAAGACATCTTGCTCTAAATCTGCTGCAGAAAACAACTCAAAACAAAAACAGAGGATTGTGTCGTGGTACGGTGGTCAAAACCTTCAGGAGATTATATAATGAATTTTTACCGACCAAAAGAAGTATCGTACAAGAAAACGGAGTCCAGAGGGCACACGAGGTGCCCACGAGGCAGGGGAGCGCGCCCAGGGGGTAGGGCGCGCCCTCCACCCTCGTGGATGCCTCGTGTCCTTTCCAGACTACTTCTCATTTTCCTATTTTCGTAAATATTCCAAAACATAGAAAAATTGCTATTAGAACTGTTTTGGAGTCGGTTTACTTACCGTACCACATACCTATTCCTTTTCGGAGTCTGAAACTTTATGGGAAGTGTCCCTTATGTACTCCTTCGGGGTTACGGTATCAATAACATTGGTTTCAACATTTATGGGATTACCTGAGATATAATGTTTGATTCTTTGACCGTTCACCACCTTCGGATTTGTCCCTTCGAAGTTGTTGATTTTTATGGCACCGGAACGATAGACCTCCTCGATAACGTAAGGACCTTCCCATTTAGAGAGGAATCTTCCTGCAAAAAATCTTAAACGAGAGTTGTATAACAGAACATATATAATCACCTAGATTAAACTCACGCTTTTGTATCCTTTTGTCATGCCATCTTTTAACTTTTTCTTTAAACAGTTTGGCATTCTCATAGGCCTGTGTTCTCCACTCATCAAGTGAGCTAATGTCAAATAGTTGATACGTCTCCAACGTATCTACTTTTCCAAAAACTTTTGCCCTTGTTTTGGACTCTAACTTGCATGATTTGAATGAAACTAACCCGGACTGACGTTGTTTTCAGCAGAATTACCATGGTGTTATTTATGTGCAGGTGCAAACGTTCTCGGAATGACCTAAAACTTCACGAAGCCACTTTTCAGAAAATAAGAAAAATACCTGCCAAAGATGAAGGCCAGGGGGCCCACCGTCTCTCCACAAGGGTGGGGGGCGTGCCCCCTACCTCGTGGGCCCCCTATTGCCTCTCCGACTGCATCTCCACCTCCATATATTGAGTTTCAGTGAGACAAAAAATCAAAGAGAAGAAATCATCATGTTTTACGATACGGAGCCGCCGCCAAGCCCTAAAACCTCTCGGGAGGGCTGATCTGGAGTCCGTTCGGGGCTCCAGAGAGGGGAATCCATCGCCATCGTCATCATCAACCATTCTCCATCATCAATTTCATGATGCTCACCGCCGTGCGTGAGTAATTCCATCGTAGGCTTACTGGACGGTGATGGGTTGGATGGGATCTATCATGTAATCGAGTTAGTTTTGTTAGGGTTTGATCCCTAGTGTCCACTATGTTCTGAGATTGATGTTGCTATGACTTTGCTATGCTTAATGCTTGTCACTAGGGCCGGAGTGCCATGATTTCAGATCTGAACCTATTATGTTTTCATCAATATATGAGTGTTCTTGATCCTATCTTACAATCTATAGTCACCTATTATGTGTTATGATCCGTTAACCCCGAAGTGACAATAATCGGGATACTTACCGGTGATGACCGTAGTTTGAGGAGTTCATGTATTCACTATGTCACTACAAAAAAAAGACACATCCGTGACATTTTCGGCCGAACAATTTTTTTTCCTGTCATACATATGATACTTCTATGACGATAATTGTGACAAAACCCGGTATCATCATAGATGTGGTGGGCTCCTACTTCTATGACAAAAAATCATGACAGAAAATGGGCTTTTCGTCCAGGGCGGGCCAGAGACGTAGCTGCATGACATTCTTTGGGCCGTCCATGACAGAAAAAACCGTGGTAGAAGCGAGGGGGAGGAAAATTTCGGGGAGTTCCCGGTTACGGTGGGAGGTCGGGGGCGGAGCGATGCATGTTTCTCTCGTACACGTACGCGCGTGTGTGTGAGGCGTTGGCTCTAGCTGAACCCAAGCGAGGCGTTGGGCTCTAACTGAACCCGAGCGATTGCACTGCAGACTACGCGTTACTGAACCCAAGCGATCGATCGATGGCTGTTAACTGAACCCGATCGAGCGATTCCTTCGCTACTGCTTCTAACTGAAGCCGATCGATGCTGCCTCTGGATGAATAGTGAGCGTTGCGGGGGGAGGGGGAGTTGGGTGAACAATTCTCGGTGGGGGTGGATGAACAGGACCCCGTGGTGTTGCCTCTGGATGAATAGGACCCCGATCGATCGAGCCGGTTGGGGCTAGATGAACAGGACCCCGTGGAGGGCTTGATGGACAGGACCACTCCCGTGGAGGGCAGGATGAACAGTAGACGGTGGAGGGCAAGATGAACAGTAGCCCGTGGAGAGGTGGTTGAACAGGAGCCCGTGGAGAGGGCTGGTTGAAAAGTAGCCGGTGGAGTAGCGTGCGGTGGAGGCTGTATGAATAGGAGCCCGTGGATGAACAGTCGCAGGTGGAGGCTGGAGGAGGTCGACGGTGGATGAACAGTAGCTCGTGGAGGCTGGAGGGGGTCGACGGTGGAGATGAACAGTATCCTGTGGAGTCCTGTTTTGTGGTACGCCACACCCCTCCCGATGAACAGGACCCCTGTTTCGACCATAGGAGGTCCGTTTCGTCCGTTTTGCGGTACGCCACACCCCTCCCAATGAACAGGACCCCCGTTCCGACCGTAGGAGGTCTGTTTCCTCCGTTTTGCGGTACACCAGACCCATCCCGATCAACATGATCCCGTTTCAAACATGGCCGATCGAACACAAGGCCGTTTCCTCCGTTCTGCGGTACGCCAGGCCTCGTTTCCATCACCTGTTCCGTCCAAGCCCTCCCGATGAACACGATGCATTCCATTGCCTCCCCATGAACACGATGCATTCCGTTGCCTCCCCATGAACACGATGCATTCCGTTGCCTCCCCATGAACACGACGACGACGTTGTTTCTCCGTTGCCATGTACACGAGCCCTGGCTGTACGTATTCGCGAGTAGGCGTTCGAGACCCCGCCCGTATGTACACATACGTGGCTGTATTTTCTTTGTTGCACCCTGGCTGTTGTACGTACGTGTACATGCTACATGCGCGCCTCTACTACGACACGTGCGCGCCTCTACATCGACCAGTATATATATACGTACACGTTTGCAACCAGAATGACAACGCTATGTACGCTTCGACCAGGTGGGTCCCGACTGTCAGGCACTTGCTTGCGTGCGAAGATGTAGCTAGTGGGTCCCAGCAGTCAGGGGCAAACGTTTTTTCGCAAAATACGGTGGCCCGTCCGGTGGGTCCCCGCTGTCAGGTGGAGGAATAATTATTTTGCGCGTAATAAGGAGGCACTTCCTTGCTGCGGCCGTGGACCCAGCTGTCAGCGTCTCCACGCACAGTACTCTTCCGATGGAAGTCGGTCGTTGACCACATTGACCACGCCACGCCGAAAGCACCACGGCGGTGGATGACGGCGAGGCCTAGGAAGGGGACGACACGGAGCCGGGGAAGACGCGACAGTGGAAGCCCACGCGGAGAGGAGTACGAGGGTTCACTGGTTCGGCTGCGGTGTGAGGCTGCCTTCGCCGCAGGGCCTGGCCAGCTGTGGGAATAGTAGGGAGCGGTGAGGCCTCCACGGCAGCACAACCGGCCACGGGAGGCAGGAGCATGCGGCACGACCGGCGCTGCTTTGGGCGGCTGGAGCAAGAAGACTAGAGGTTGAAGAAGCACTACGGCCGTTGGATGGACATCGTACGGTCACTGGAGCTAGAATCATTCATATTGACTAAGTTGACAAATCCCTTCGTCCCCGTCAACTTAGTAGGCCCACAAGTCAGCCTCCCACCAAGGTGGGTCCCAGCTAGCCGGGGGAGTATTCATTTTTTTGTGCGTAATAAGGAGGCACTTCCAGTGGGTCCAAGCTGATAGCGGGGGGAACGTTTTTTCGCAAAATACGGCGGCCCGTTTGGTGCATGCCAGCAGTCAGGGGGAAATGATTTTTTTCGCAAAATACTGGTGGCCCGTCCGGTGGGTCCCCGTTGTCTGGTGGAGGAATAATTATTTTGTGCGTAATAAGGAGGCACTTCCTTGCGGCTGCCGTGGACCTAGCTGTCAGCCTCTGCACGTACAGTACTCTTCTGATGGAAGTCGGTCGTTGACCACATTGACCATGCCGCGCCGAGAGCACCACGGCGGTGGACGACGGCGAGGCATAGGAAGGGGACGACGCGGAGCCGGGGAAGACACGACAGTGGATGCCCACGCGGAGAGGAGTACGAGCGTTCACCGGTTCGGCTGCGGCGTGAGGCTGCTGTCACCACGGAATAACATGGGTGTGGGTGAGTAGAGGGATGCCCTGGCCAGCGGTGGGAGTAGTAGGGGGCTCCGAGGCCTGTGCGGCAGCACAGCCGGCCACGGGAGGCGGGAGTAGGCGGTCCCGCCGGCGCTGTGTTGGTGGCTGGAGCAAGAAGATCAGAGATTGAAGAAACACGACAGCCGTTGAATTGACATCCAACGGTTACGTCTGCTAAAATCGTTTGTTGACGTATATAATAACTAGAAAAATCTTGCATACGCGTCAACTAAACAGGCCCACAAGTCAGACCACTCCCTTGTTTTTAATAATTTATATATAGCTCATGGAAACTTCTTATGCAATTTATTGCAGCCGTTTTTTTGGTTGGCCAGGGCCAATTTCGCATATTTCTGTGGGTTCCAAACTATTTTTAATACCAAAATGTCCAGCTAGATTTAAAGTACTTTTAAGATATATTTAAATTCGGTTAATGCCCAGTGAAATAGGAATATGAAAATGTAATAAAATTCAGAAATTATAAAGTAATTGCCAATTTGTCATCTGTTTTTATATTTACAACCCATTTCATATTACTTTCAAGATTTGCAGGCGTCTTGAAAGAGTTGCAGCCCATCAGGGCGTAGAAAAATAAGTAGGCCTGGATTGGGTATTCTTCAGAAAAAATAAATTGGGCTCATTTTCACAAAGAAAAAATAGTTGGGCTGGTCACATGGTGAACATAAAATATAAGCCTGGGCTAGACGGGCCACAACCCAGTTCAAACCCTGCTCCGTCTCAACAATACCAAACAAAAAAATACTTCTCCCAATGTGTCAGCCGATCTTGTGCTGTTCTCTTGTCTATTGACTATATACGCTCCCAATGTCGTGGGTCCCAGATGTCAGGAAAACACTTGGAGGAAGCATTTTATTTTTCCATACGCTGACGTGGTGGGCCCCTACTGTCATCCTCTCCACGTACTTCTGCCGTTTCCTGTTGTTTGTTGACCAGGTTGACAACACGAGAGGGAGGCGCCGCGGCGAGCGCACCAAAGCGCGCGGAGGACGTCGGCATTAACGATTTAGGAGACGGTGGGGCGGCGATGCGTGCGCTGAGGTGCGGCCAGCCGTGGGAGGCGGAAGTAGGCGGCCCCGCCGGCGCTGGTTTGGTTTTGGCGGCTGGAGGAAGACATGACTGAAGAAACACGACGGACTGTAGTACTTAACAACCTTAACTGAAACTAGCAGGGGCACTTAACAACCAAAGATGAAAGTAGTATGAGTACTTCTACAGGTTCAACCATACAAAGCACGCCTCGAACAGTGCTACTTCGCCTACAGTTAACCAAGGGTGAGGCCGCCAAGCCCCAGGACAAGGCCCAGGCGCCACCCCGCGCATCCACAACCTTCTGAAAGCGGCTTTATCTCGCAACGTGGTCAATAAACAGGATATTCTCTTTAGAGCCATGGAAAAGCATGAACATAATCTTCTGTCCTATTCTCCAAGATGGACGGGCCTTCATTAATTGAGACCACCCATGAATAAGTATCTTTTCACCTCCAAGGGGAATTGAGTAGGTTGACATAAACATCATGTTGTGACCAAGCGCAAGTCTGACCCGACCATGGTCATGCATTTGTATAGGAAAAATAGAACTCGACAGTTCCTGTTTCAAGAAGATCACAACTGTAAAACTGTGTATAAGCAATAGTTTATGAACAACATATATAACAGAAAACAGCTCGTACCATAAGTTTCTCGAAACAGTTGGACCTGTTCAACGAGTGCAGCAGTGGCACACATATCCCACGTGGCCTTCCACCATTGAAACGCCCCACAAGGACCTCAAGACGATCAATAAAGTGTAGGAACTTGTGGATGTCGATCCAGTCAACTTCATTGCCATTAGTAACAGCCGAGTTATTACAGAGTAACAAACGAGCAGACTGCCTTACACTGAAAAAACCTACACGAGCCACCAATTATAAGAAAATATTAGGTAGAAGTAGCATCTTCGTGAGAGATTCATTGCTAGTTCTAAAGTTAAATTGTGATTAGTTAGACAGAATAGGTGGATTAAGAAGTAATCGAGGCAACAAGCAAGAACCAGATACAAAACTAACATGGATGAACAATTGGAACGACATCGGGGTGGAAGATCGCAGTGAAGATGAGACCAGATTCTGCTATTTCCATCAACATTCGTGCGCCAACTTTCAGTCTGTAACACTTGAGAAAGTTTATCCAAGTTTAACCATAAAAAAGCAGCGATCTTCTTGGTTCATGAACCCAACTCGGAACTTATATCCATGGCTTGTCTTCACTGTGACAATTAAACTAGTGTATTCAGTTATGGCAAGGCCGAGCATCTTGAGTACATGTGTTCTGGCAGAGCAAATAATACACTGCAGGAAAAATAATATGAGAACACAGCATGTTCAAAAAACCCCCACCCTCCCGGATAGAAAATAGGATTCTAGGAACATACTGTGCGCGTTTCAAAATGTTGTGTTAGGATGAGAAGGAACAAGTGTGGCGTCTTGCCGAGGGCGCAGAAACCTGTAGGGTACTCGCACTTTGGGCACTGCAAATGAAACACACTAGATTCAGTAGGAAGAAAAATGCATCAACGGCGGCGGCTGCCATCCTAGGATTAGCTGCGACCAAGGGACTTGGGTTTATCGGGGATGGATGAAGAATTCGTACCTGGTTCTCCATGAGAAAACCCTATGCAATCACCGAGAGGGGGTTTTCTCTGAACAAGCAGACGAGGGAGAAAGGGATTCAGGCCCAGTGAAATATTGCCGCTTCGTCCGTCCAGCTTACTGCTAAAGCGGGAAAGGGGGGTTGTGATTTGATGGCTCATTGGGCATTACTGCGGCGCTACGACCAGGGTGTGTCTACCATGAAGTTGTGCACTCTAATTTGTGCATATGGCATGTGGACCCCGTTGCCGGTTGCCCCACATATCAGCGAAAGGAAGTAGAAAGACATGAGTAACTAGTTACACATAAATATATTTTTTGACAGAGAGATACTCCCTCTGTAAATAAATATACAAATCTTTTATATCACAGGCTCACCTTGCCGAGAAAAATACTCCCTCTGCAACGCACGGGCATTATGGGGGTTCAGCTGAGAATATAATACTCAGATGTTTTTTGAGGGATAAAAGCTGCTTTATTGAAGATTAACAATCATAGGTATACAAATAATTTCGGGGGTTCCTGTGAGCCAAAGATGGCGTCCACAGGGCAAAGAAGTAGCAGCTTTTGCGAGCACATGCGCTTCAACATTACACTCGCGTTTTTCATGTATGATCTCCATGGTTTGGAACATATTCTTCTTCATCTTGATCTCATCCATAATAACTTTGCTGGGCCCCAAGTATGCCTCTCCGATATGCTTGACTGTTGCTGAACAATCGGTGCTAATCTAAACTTGTTGCAGGTTTAAGTAAAGAGCCAGAGATAGCCCCTCGCAACATGCCATTGCCTCTAGGATCTCTTGATCAGTAACACTTTCGCACACTAGTGCCGATGCTCCAAGGAAGAAGCCTGTATGATCCCGGCTCACAACTGCCAGGGCTCCCCTTTCACCATTGCGAGATAACGCAGCATCAACATTCATCTTCGCCCAACCCACAGCAGGAGGAGGACGCCACTTCTACACTGAGCTAGTGCTTCTCGAAACCAGGTTCTGGACTTTGGGCCGTAGGCCGACCCTGCATGTTTGGGGGCCCATGTGTTCTACCTCAGCGCTTTTCATATTGCAAGCGATCGGTACGGCGCTGGTTTTAGATGCTGTCGCAAGGCGAATACACAAAATTGAATAAAGCACGACAGTTGTTGGAATGAAATAGAACGACAGTTCCTAACCAGCAATCAGAGTTGCAATTCTATCAACGATATACCATGTGATAAATAATACTATCGTACTACTTATACACATAGGACACTTGTTTCACCATGCCAGATTATTACATCAAAATCTCTCGAAGGATAGATCAGTTAGGCAGTTGTGTGCTGCTACTGAAGAATTTAAAGTTGATTTGAACCAGCTTTCCTTGCCGAGAAAGTTCGATTTTGACATCATCCCCTACCGCAAGATATGATTTAGATTTGAACCTTGACCATCCTTTAGCATCAATCATCATGCGACCATCCTTTGTACTTATGATATATTGAGCAGGCTCATTCACACCAAGGCTGCGCATGGTAAGAGAAACTTGGCCGCGGTCGCCCGGATTGTTGAACGACTCCCTCGTTGCTCTAGGAATTCTCTGTTTGCAAACAAGAAGACATACCCAAACAGTTAGATCAACATAGTGAATCATGTGAAACAACATGGAAAGAAAAAAGAACAAAGCACTTGGGCGGCCAATGCTTACCAAGAAGGTGGACATGTCGGTTTTTGTAAGGACTTTGGTATATGAAGTGCGAACTGCAGCCCAGTCTGTTGCTGGTGCAACTGCATGGGCCGGAGCAGATGCAAGTGCAAGTGTTGGTGTAGGTGCCAAAGCCGCCGCTACTGCCGGAGATGGTGCTCCTTGTAGAGCTGGTGCCGGTGTCGGAGCAGGTGCCGGTGTCGATGCCCGATCCTCCAGTAGATCAGACTGATCCACTGACGCGGTCGGTGCTCAATCCTCAGCTGGATCAGACTGAGCTGCTGCCGCTCTCAGTGCTAGAGCAACTGTCGGTGCTCGATCTGTGCGAGACAGCGACGATCGTGTCTGGTCTGCTATGATCAGCTTTCTAACTTGACTAGGATCCCTGACCGTGATCCAGTCTTTTTCTTCATTTATTTTAAACATGAGAAGGACTAATTATGGCATTTTTGTTAAACCATACTGCAGTTCATCATAGGGATTCAGCTTGTACTCAGACAACAGACTGATTCAATTTTTTCCAGTAATATAAGTGATGGATAGTGCCTTCGTTACTGACACGGCATAAGAAGTGAAACCTACGAAAATAGCCATCGTAGATCAAACCAAATGGTTTATTCTGTGATGAATGTCACATGGCAAAACCTGCATCGTAAAATTGCAAGAAAAGAAAGAAAACATGACATTAAATCAATAAGATTTAGACAGTAAATCAATAAGATTTACTTGATGTGACATGAGTGAATCCTTACCAGGAAATCACTATGTTGAAGTACTAAACAGAAGATTGATCGTTCAACTACGCGTGGCATGCAGGGGCCCCGCCTACTCCCACAAGCAGGACAGTCCAAACGTCGTGACAAATCGTATGGACCGAACATCCATGGGGCTGGAAATCCTGGTGGGTGTGATAAACGCTGCAATGCATACAGATATTGGAGTGTAACCATAATTGATAGACCGTCCTCACAAAAAATATGATATGGATACTTCAAAATATACATACTGAATTGAGTGGACAGACATTAACATAGACCGTTCTCAGGACTGACCACATACCAAAAATGGCAGTACTAATAAACAATACAGGGTTCACAAACACAAATCAAGTACTGAACAATAGTACTTACTAAAGACAAGCAAAGTTGCACTAACTAAACTCTGTAGACTATTTTTTGCCACCGACCTACGGGATGAACCCCGCATAACTGACTAGCCATGGACTTCGTGTGAGATGTCTACATGCACCATCACCATCTTGTCAACCTTGGAGAACCTAACAGAGTGGTCTTTCCACTCATAAACATGATGATGAAGACAGGCCGCATCAGATTTGTTGGGAAGCTTTACAAGAACCACACCCTTTGTAATCGAAGGCACAACCAGGAAATTGTTGTGGTCAAGTACAGCCTCAAGAACACGCCTAACAACAATGCTACAGGAAAACACTAGTTCACGACACGTGGCGACAAGGACACAGCAGCTGGATAGTTCAGCAGTAGAACTCATCATCAGGTCTTCCAGTTCACACGGCATGACTTTGAGAACTTCATCTCCACCGCGGACCTGGATCTAATTCAAACAGAAACCATATTTTATTACTACCTCCGTTCAGAAATATAAGATGATTTTCGATATTATACTCCATATATGACTACATATACGCACAGAAATGAGTGAACAAAGACACTAGAACATGTCTTCAAAGGCATGAGAGCAGAGGGATTACATGCAATATCCATAACACAAGTTACTGAGGCAAATATACCCTCTTAAAAGGTAGCATTGATGTTCATAAAGTACTCCCTCCGTCCCAAAATTCTTGTCTTAGATTTGTCTAGATACGGATGTATCAAGTCACATTTTAGTATTAGATACATCTGTATCTAGACAAATCTAAGACAAGAAATTTGGGACAGAGGGAGTAGTTGAAAGTAATCTATAAGAAATCAGTGTCAACCTCTCGCATGTTTTGGTCAAAAGAGGAATTTAGAACCGTCATTTGGCACACAAAAATCACATGCAAGATCACCCAGAAAGTTGTACTACTAGTACTAGTACTGCGTGTTAGATGAAAAAACACGATCAAGATCGAGAAAAAGATCGTCAAGAAGAGATATTACCTGGACTTGCTTAATGAGGGATCCCGGAGAGGTGGGCTTGGACAGGGCGATGGCTTTGAGCTTGTCTGCGGTAGTCTCGGCGGGGTGCTTGCGCTTCTTCGTACCATGAGCCTCGACGGTTTTGGCCGGAGCCATAGACATCACTTCGGCCGGTGCTCCAGCGTCCATCAAGAAACTGTCAAATAGAAATAAAAGAAAAGAAACCATAATCACAAACCCAAAAGAACAAAAGAGAGGGAGTTATAGGATCAGTATCGGGGTTGCAAGACTGGGCCTTGGCCAGAATCAACACCATTGATGCGCTCACCTTTCCTTCTTTGGGAGGGAAGAACAATGGCAGAAGTAGGTTGGGGTTTTCTTGAAGAAATGAGGAAAAAGATGAGGCAGAAGCGAGGGTTGGGTAGAGACGAAGCTGAGAGAGAAGAGTGAAATGATGGTTGCTTCGTCCTTCCAACTTACTACAGGAAAGGAGGGGGTTTTGTGATTTGATGGCTCATTGGGCATTACTGCGGCGCTTCGATCAGGTTAGTCTACCGTCACTCTACTACAGAGTAATTTAGTGCATGGCTGGTCGACCCCGATGCTGGCTGTCCCACACGTCGGTGAAAGTGAGTACTTTAGTGCATGGTTGGAGGAGAATCCGCACGGTAGAGCATGTCCACTATTTTTCAGAAGAAGAAAAAATGATTACAGCAAGCGTTTCCACTCTTACGATGGAGGAGTGCGAAACACGGCAGCCACTTGAACATACACAGTGCTCCTACTACTAGGCATGTGCAGTGGTTCATACGTCAGTACTACACAATCTTGACGATAACAAATGATGTTGTGTGCATGTTAACTACTCCTATATGTAACATAGTACCGCTTTTTCGACTGTTTGGTCGAGAATGGAAAGTGAGATCAATGTTAATAGAACTAGGTCCACAGCGCACGGAGAGTACGGTGCTACAGTACTCCACGAAACATGAACCACATGAAGCACGAATAGTGTTAGGCAGGGTGTATGAAGGGTGCACGGGATGGGAGCAAAAGTTCCCTTCTCGACCCACTTTTGGGTGTTTGGCAGAGTGCATGAAGGGTGCATGAGTCCACACTAGTAGGTTGACAAAAATACACGAAGAGGAAACAACTATATTGAGATGAGAATGCAACCAAACACACCCACACGCTTTGTGCTACAGTGACTGATCTGCACCGTCTGAGTTTGATCCAACGGTCAAGTTGCACTGAGACATGGACATGCTCGTGCAGAGGGTTTAGCCAGACGGCCGGCATCGTTGCGTTAGCACGACGGTGGGCATCACGCAGCCGCAACATGTGCGTGGCAACTTGCTTCATCAAGTGGCTGAGGCGATCCTGGACCTCGTCACGATCGGCCTGCTCGCGCTCTAGCCGGCTCCCCTGACGGCCTATCGTATCTCCCGCTTTCTGCAGCAACACTGCCGACGCCTCGAGCATCTTTGTGGTGGACGCCTGCCGCTTTTGAAGCTCCGTGAACTCCCGCACATAACGGAGGAGCATGGTACTCCTCTCCTCCTTGAGCTCACGGAGCTCCACGTTCTTGGCCCTGAGCTCCGCATCCTTGGCATGGAGCTCCTGTGTCAGGAGCCTCACCTTGGACTCTGTGATCTGCTGCGCCAGCATGGCACCAGGTAGAAGCAATGGGGAGAGGAAGCAAAGGGGGCGAAACGGCTGAAAGGCAATGCAATCTATGGGAAGGCGGAGGGAGCGGGGAATCTTTTGGTTTTCACCAAGGTAAAACACCAGTCGACGACTTCTCACATCAGGGAGTAGTGGGTACAGGCGGAGTCATCGTGACTAATTGCTGCCGCGCCTACTCCCGTCAATCAAAAAATTAAAAATCCTGCCGCGCTTGCTCCCGTCAATCAAAAAATTAAAAATCCTGCCGCGCCTGCTCCCGTCAATCAAAAAATTAAAAATCCTGCCGCACCCAAACACCAGAGCAACGCCGCGGTGGATATTTAAATTTACCTGCCGGCAAGTAGATAAAAAAAGGGATGAAAAAACAAATGTGGCGGCGGCCTAGCTAATCGGTCGAACTAGCCCAACTAGCTAGCCACCGTGCTTCACTGATGTACTCATCGGGAAAGGTGGTCTTTCGTGATTTGACGATTCATTTACTTGCTTCGGCGCTACGACCGAGGAGGACCCAGAAAACGCGCGGTAGGGCGTCCCACATCAGGAAGAATATATGGGTGCACCACCCGGGAGGACCCCGAAACCGCGTGGTAGGGTGTGCCACGTATCGGCACGGAGGAAAAATGTGCGTGTAAAAATATGTTGTATCAGACGTAGTAGAGTGCCTATGGTTCGACCTTGGGACCCAGCTAGTCGGTTGAAAACACCCCACTAGCCACACAACTTCATCATACAAATGTGGCACAGAGGATAGATGTGGTTAGCTCTGTCTCGACCAGCCACAACGTCTCTTGTTCTAGGCGATTCTTCTATTTTCCAAAAAAAATTAGTTGTAATAACACCATGGCAAGCTGGCGCCGCTCTTCGTGTGTGCCCGTGCAAAGGTTAGACAATGGAGAGAAGAGAGATTGAGATCACAGACCTGGGACCCACCAATAAGTGAGATAACGGTCATGCACGTGTTGATGAGGCACTCCCTCAACTCTACTCAACGCAAGTACTGTATAAAATCAAGTTATGGGACAAAGCCAATAACCGTTTGTTTTTTCAGGCTATAGACTTACGCTTTGTAGTCTAGGTTGCCAGTTCAAATCCCGTCTTTCAGATTTGTTAGTTTTAGGTTCAAATTTGATTAATGACAAGTGGGACCCCCGTGTGTTGTTCCGATATTTCAGTGTAGGATGGTTTTTTTGAACAAACACTTTGCGCGGTTAGACAAGTAACGGCACGGGTTACACGTTTTTTGCAAGTTTACGAACAAAAATGACAGCGGCATAGAATATCACATCCACCCCGCAGCTTAGATACTATGGTGATACGAGTTTTTACACCATTGGAAGTGAGATCCAATGGCTTGGGAGTAGTCTTTGTAATTATGCGCAATTTCCAAACTCTCCAAAGGTTTTTTTGCAAATAAAACATTCAGGCCTCGTGTGTGCCGCTGCATCTTCGATCCAACGGCTCCCTGGTGCTCATATTAGGTGCTCCCCGTAGCTTAATTACCCGCTACGGTGATTGGAGTAGTTGTGGGCCGAATGCTACGAAAATATAATCTAAACCGACCGGAATAAATGCCTACACAAATTAATCCAAGGTTGGAGTGCCCATCGCAATGTAAATAGCTCCGGCTTTGCGAGGGGTGGAGAGGTATTAGCTTCAACGCGTGGAAGATACGGTGTGAGAAAGCAAGGTCAATCGAGAGACATATAGATAGAGAGACAAAGTGAGTGTGGTCCGACATTCATTGAACAAATATATATATATGCTTTGGAGAGATATTGTCCGACTGAGCTTTTTGGCAAGGGTGAGGGCTGTAAGATAGAGCTTGAGAGATGATCTAGTCACAAACGTGTAGATATAGAGGAAGCAAGGTCAACCGATCACATAGGGTCGCCGTGCGATCGAAAGAGTGAGGCGGGTTGGAGAGAGTGACCTAGATAGACGATGTGCGTGAGAGAGTATACAATGTGAATAGGTTGAATTGGGCTCAACATGGTGATATATCGTTTTTGTCCGAGAAAGAGCGAGGTCAATCGAGACATACGGAGAGAGAGAGAGAGAGATTGAGTGAGCGTGGCCCACCATGAGGTCGAAAGAGTGGTGGCGGCTTGGATGCACTGACCTAGATAGACAATCTGCGTGAGAGAGTATAGAGTGTGTCGATCGAGGCCCGAACAGGGAGATATATCATCTGTGTGTGAAAGAAAACGAGGTTAAACAAGACTCAGATAAAGAGAGCGAGATTGAGTGAGTGTGGCCCGCCGTGTGGAAGAAAGAGTGAGAAAGTCTCGAGGGAGTGACCTAGATATACAACGTGCGTGCGTGCGCATGCACGAGAGGTTGGGGGCAAGATAGGCAATGCATGTATTTAGCGCGAGAGGGTGAGAGGGAGAGGGGGGGAGAGAGAGAGAGCTCGGCATGGGGTGCAATGGCGGGTGTGTGAGGTAAATAAATTTGGTAACAGAGTGGAAAAAGGGGTTGTGTAGTTGAGAGACTAAGAGATCGAAACATGGAGAGAAAAAATGAACGTGTGTTGGAAAACGATAGCTTCCTAAGGTGGTTAGGAGAGTAAGATTGGCCGATACAGGAAGTATGTAGGGTTTGTGCGGGGGGCGGGGGGGGGGGGCAAAAACAACATTTGAATGTACATAGTATGAGACTTAATATCGATGTTTCAATTCGGTGTACATTGTAAGATTTGAACCGAGGACCAGGCATACGGGTAATTATTTCGAATTTGTGCCATACTAAGTTTCGAAAAGTTGACATTGACTCAATTTGTTGTGCTATTTTCTAGGTCATATGTTTCAATCCATCCAAAAGTTTTCTCACTACCATGGTGTTCATCATATACATATGAATTTGTATTAAAAAAGTAGCATGGATACAATGAAATGCGAAATCCACGTTAGAATTGGAGATCGCTACGTGAAACACACTCTAATTCAAATAACTAACTACGTGACACACACTCTAATTCAAATAACTAATTATGTGACACACACTCTAATCCACGTTAGCGTGGGTACCGTTTTGATTTTTTTCAAATAACTCCTCATTAATTAATTTATAGTACTCCCTCTGTTCACTTTTATAAGACTTTGAAGACATTTCAGACAATGTGCAAAACAGTTCATTTTAAGTTGTCTGAAACGACTTACAAAAGTGAACGGATGGAGTATCTCGTTTCGAATGACTAATTATTGCAAGGAAAACACGGGCATGGTAATACATACATATTCATTTGAAAATGAAAGAAGATTCGTTTGCATTCTGAAATGTAGGTGCACCAGGAAAACCAGGGTCGTGTCGGGGTGGACGCTGCTTCGGTGCCTTAAAGGCAACTACCTTTGGGTCACTCACATGTGGGCCAGCCACCTGTTGGGCCCATATGTCATGGACACAAAGGTAGGTGCCTTAAGGCACGGAAGCATAGTCCTGTCGGGGTGGTCGCGTGTGTCGGACGAACGCGTAGCACCCAGCCACCCACCCCCCTCCCCCCAAAAAAGGACGACGACAATATAAGTTCACGCTTCCACGTTTCGGATTGAAATATCTGGCGGCCCCAATTCCAGCCCTGCAAAATCTCTCTTCTCCATCGTCCCCTTCCGCGCCCAGATTGCTCAAATCCCTAATTCGCCGCCAACCCTCGAATCGCCCCTCGTCTCGTCTCTTTCCCCACCGTTCCCCACCTCTGTGCCGGACGACGATGACGAAGACGACGGTCGCGCTTCACCACCGCACCAGAGCAACCACACTACGCCCTCGTCCACCGCACTAGGTGGTCCACTAACAATGTCGGCCGCCGCAACCGACGTGCCTCACAAACACCGAGTTCCACCGCATGAGGTGCGCTTCATCAACGCCGTCTCCCAGCTCACTGGGGCTACTTCACTGAGCACATCATTACACCTCCGCCCCCCGAGGCCATTGGGGCTTCACCAGCGGTCTCGTCCACCGCATCATAGTGCTCCGCTGCCACTCAAGATCTGCATTCGTGCGCGGCCAGCCAACGCTAGCGCATCACCCTCAACGGCTCTGAAGTGACCCGCACTCTAGCTAGGCGAGCATGCCCAAACGCCGGCCCGAACTAGGTATCCACACATCACTCCCTTGTGCACTATTCCGACGATGTTTGGACATCCTTTCACTGCTCTCTTAGCTTACACACCTATGCAACTCTGACCTTAACTCTTATTTCTTCTGGAGATATCATCTGAAACAAGCAAATCCATATTTTAGCGAAGCATGACGGCACTACGGGATCTGGTACACATCCTACACACCCGTATAACCTTGTAAGTATCTGTCCTCCGGTACAACATCAAGGTCGATTCCTCTTATTTGATCAACCATTCGCCGTGTCAAAAATTCAGAGGGGGATGCAAGGAGCACAAGGCCTGCACATCCAAGCAAGTGGTAACATGGACTTGTACATGGAACATCCCAAGCGCAAGCAGAGCTAATTGCACGTATAACCAGTGCGCAAATTACATATCAATATATCTATCCTGCACAAGTATGCCAATAGTTTCAAACAACAGATTAGAAAAGTATTTATGCTATGTTGTTATGATACGGGGACTTTCTGGTAGATGGCCTCGATGTTTCCTCAAGATATGAAAATGCACTATAATTTGCTTGTCATCAATGCCTGCAAATCTCTGTCTCTCTCAACATAGTAGATCATCATTAGACACTAAATCCTTCAATGAGCTTGCAAAATGCTTGCATTAGATCCCTCATTAGACACTATATGTTCATCACCAGGAGCATGTAAAATGTTTGCATCAAATCCTTCATTAGCAGTCTGTTCATTAGACACTTCAGGCTCAAGAACAACATGAGCTTGTATGTTTCCACCGGAAACTTGATTAGATACATCAGATTCAGTCAGTTCAGTATTGATTGGGGGAGTTATAAAATAAGTAGATATTGGTTTCATTTTCTCATAGATTCCCTACATACAAGCAGTTTTACAACACCGTCAGGTTTAACTATTGGCCAGAAATTGAAGAGTTGAATTAGATATAATCAGGGATGTGATGTACCTTCTCGTTGCACATGCTACTCTTGCAAGCTGCGACTGTCCGTTTGCGCAAGCTCGATGCCATGCCCGTGCTGCCGCCGCTGCCTCCCACGCAGGCTACACCTAGGGTTGGATCTTCATCTTCTTGTCCTTCCGTTCCCTTGAAGCCCGGCGATCGCCCTCCAACGAGGGCGCGAGGAAGTGATGTGTCGGTCTGTCCAGCAGCGGCTAGGTTAGGAGCGAACCAGACTGGAGGCTGGAGCGAATGAATTGGGATTTTTCCTGCTATCGATCGATATGGGAGGCGCTCATTTGGGCCGCGAGCATGCTATAGGGCCTGCCTTGCACTTATGTTATTAGCCCATCCAAATTGAAACATTTTTCTTCATTTTTTACATTGCCTGCTCGTGCATTGGGACGAACAAAACTAACATGGGCCAACCTGGACGACTCAAACTAGGTGCACACTTTCCAGCCACCTGAGGCGGACGCCCATACTAGCCCCTATGGTCGCGTCGCCCTTTTTGCATGTATGATTGGATAGTGAAAAATATTCCAGTGGCGCTTTTGATTTACCCACAGAATGGTTGAATTGCTTGTTTCTATGAACTGAGTTCGCCAATAATGTGAAGGATGCCAGTCTTTTCATCCTATTGTAGATTGCTTAGATCTCGATATGCCAAAAGTAATCGCATGAAATATACAGTAAAAGCCAGTGTGATGTGTTTGGCTACAGCTAGTCTGACTACACGTCCTCATATAACATATCAAGGATGCACCATCTTACCAGATTAACCATTCGACTTACCCATGCAGTGTGGGAAGAGAGAAGTATTGGGACTGCGTATCCAAGCAATTGATGCCATGGACTCCTTCGTACAACCTTGTAAGTGAAAAAGAAGTTGCAGTGTGCCTGTACAAAGAACTAGCGTAAGTTCAGTTACTTGCTTCTCGGAATTTTAGTTAGCCACTTATTGCAAAATTGTTCAATTACGTTGCTTGGCTTAATTTAGTTTGCTAATGATTACATAATGGCACAACCTGTTAATCATATTGTAGACTGCGCATATCTATGTGTTTGATACTTACTGTTAAGAATTACCTGTTTCCCTTAACTTAAATATCTACTTGTTTGTTTAACTGCTTTGCTGCTACAACAGCGGGTTACAATGATGTTAATAACTACTTTTCAGCATCCAATTGAAACTCTTTAATTCCTTGTTTGTTTAACTGGTTTGCTGTTATAACTCCCAGTTGAGATGTTTTGCTAACTTCAACTTTTCTGAATCCAATCGAAACTTTAATGGCAAAACAGGTCAGCCCAAGATCAAAGAGCGAGGTCCCCATGGACGTTGCATCATCCCACAGCAGTGGCACCATCCCAATCGTGCATTATGAATTTCCAACTTCTAATGCTCTAGAGGCTAAACTAGTGGTAGAAAGAGATTCTGCTTCTGCACTTAGAGATGAAGTTGACATGTTGAGGAAGCAAACAACACAATCACAAGCAGTACTCAAGACAACCATTAAATATTTGGTGGATTTCAAAACGAAGCAAGCTGAGACTGACCAGATTGTTAAGGTCCTGAAAGAAAAAAGGAAATTAAATTCCTACTTGGTAAATCATAGGTGAAATGTTCTTTCCGTAGTTGAATAACCTTTGTGTTGTCTGTTCATGTAATCAATCAAACCATTTGTTTTAGAGATCATGTAATAATTGTTTTTTTTGTTTTTTTTGTTTGTAATTTTATTTGAGCACAAGTCTGTATTAATTGATAAGACTCGAAGCATTTCATTTGGATTGCTGTGCCAGACCTACAAATATGCCAATCGGGCTGAATGTGCATTCAACAATAGTAGTATAGATGGACCATAAGTGGCACGCATCGGAAAGGGCCAAGATGCTGGCTAAAAAAGGATGTTGTTGTAGCCAAACAAAAGTATAGTGGCCTGGCTTATGTATGTTAGTTGATATTATTGGTCCATATACTCTATAAGTGTTTATATGTCTGTTAGTTCCGTACATTCTTGGTTGATTGACTCGATATTTGAATCTTGATACATCGCTTGTGTACATATCTAAATGGGAGTACACATTATGTTGCGTGTGACATTTGAGTTGGACATGAAGAGGTCCAAATGTTCGAATTCACCTTAAACTGGATTCTAGTTTCTGAATTTGAGTATCGACATTTGTAAACCATATTCATATATGACAGTGGAATACATCTTTGTCGTCCTTTTGAATATATATAAAAACACATAGAATGATTTATAAAGATTCATATAGGAATACAAAATGGATTCGAATTTAGTTGCCAGGGTAAACGTGGATGCTTATTATCCCAGAATTCAAAAGAAACAGCAAAATGTCCACTCCCACATCGGCTTCCAGAAGCCAAGTGTTTGGGAGATGGAAATTACTGTCTACCCATTACACGGACAATCCATCAGCCCGATTTCCACTCTCTAAATAGGGGTAGGTTAGTAACTTCAATTAGACGTGACATGACCGCCTCTGAGCCCATTCTGACACGGTGGGCGTCAAACATGGGTGGCAAAACTCATTTGATTCAAGCTCGTCCGAAAGACCTCTGTTTCTCCCTCCATTCCCCATTCATACACGGTGGGAGGCAAAACACCCTCTCCTCGTCCGAAATAGATGTAGGCTAATATTTTAAATAGGGGTAGATGTGTAACTTCCATCAGACGTGACACAACCGCCCTACCTGTCAGCCCCGTTCATACACCGTGGGCGCCAAGCGTGGGTGGAAAAACACCCTCTCCTCGCCCGAAATAGTTACCAACAAATATTTGGGAGATGCGAGATTACCGTCCTATCCCCAACCGACGAGACGTCCAAATTTGAAACGGGGGATAAGTTCGTAACTTTCCCATATTTCAGACAGGCGCGTCCCAAAAACATGGTTCCCCGTACCTCTCCCTCCATTTTCCCATTCATACACCGTTCGCGCTAGAACACCCCATTCCCACACCAGCCTCCGTCTGCCACCCCATCCATCGCCGCCGTCCTCCACCACATCCATCGCCACCGTCCTCCACCATGTCGGAGCGCCTACCAAGACCGCGTCGTCCACTGCTAGAGATGAACGTTTCTCATCCACGGCGATGGACCAATAGCCTTCCATCGCGTCCTCTCGCTTCATCGGCGCCGTCGTCCTCTTTGCCGGGGCTGCTCACACGACCTTCTCTTCCAGCGCAACGGGATTTATCCCCCGATGCACCCATCTACCATCGCAGATCTGCTTCAACGCCACCGACAGCCATCGCACGCCCGATGCCTACACAACGCCGCAAGAGAGGTGGTACTTCATATCTCCTCAACCTTTTGATCTCAACCAGAAAATAGATCTTAACTTGGTTACTCTACTTTCTTTTCAGCTCTTAGAATTTAGTTCTTAGTTCGAAGCAAAGAATGGATGCTAAATATCATTTCTTTGGTTTGCAGCTTCAAATCTGCCATGGCACAGCCATAATACGATTTAATTGATCATGCTTAGGGTTTAATTTATCATGTTGGTTCCGTGGTGGTTTCTTTAATAGAAATCAGAGGGGAAACCCTCTTTTGCTAAAAAATATATGCTTAGAGTTTCCCCCTTTTATGATCACTACACGATCAGAATACATGCTTCGTGTCATAATAACACTGCTCCACCCATCAAGCTAAACAAGCTTAGTTGTTCAAATACGAATCTGATATTATTAAAACAGAGTTGTTTAATTGGTCAGCTAAATGTTCCTAAATTAGTTTGAAAATGCATGTTCGCCGCTCGGGTGTGTATCTTTGTGTGTGGTCTGGTCAGCAAGGTTGGGGAGGTGAACTTTGCAAATGCAGGGGTTTATAGGGAGACACTCTCCGAGTTGAAACCGCAATGCATTCCATAGATAATCTGACTACTTTTTATGTTTTCATGAATCTCAGATTATGAACAGCATCATAATGATTATGAGCTTGCGCGCATGAAAATAATAAAGCAGAACAATGCCATGGCTGTCAAACTGGTCATTAAGGGACTGAAATCAAGTCTGGATGCAATGCAATGCAAACACTCTCCACCTACAGATTCATGCTCAGAATATGATCCTAACAGTGATTCTGAGCTAGAGGGAGACCTAAGTCAATGTAGCTCCCTAGTGGAGGAGTTAGAGGAAGATGCCCTATCTAATTCACCCATCAAGGTACTTGCTCTAACTTTCCAAGGTTACATTTCTCGCACATATCTTGCAACTGATGCTTTGCATTGCTTCTACTTTGTTGAACTTCCATTAGCTTAGTTTACACATCGTGTATGTGAATACACCCTGCCTATCCATTTTCAGCACATATTCCATCTGTCATCATACCATATTTATCCATTCAAATGTTGTTCATGTGTATCAGACGTTCAAAAGGAAGAGGGTGATTGCTGATCGTGGAGGAGCACAAGCAAAGTATTTGGAAAAGGTAGTGGCACCTTATAAAACAAATATCCCATTAGGTGTAGTTGCAATATCACCTGACCCACAAAATACCCCAACTCTAGCAGACTCTAGCCCTACTACAGTGGTCATTTCTGATGCCCCAACTCAGCAGACCCCAACTGCAGTAAACAGTATGATTATGCCAGTTGACATAGCACCAGCTATACAACGCAAAACCCCCATTCCAACAAAGAGTACACCAAATCCATTTGCCAAATCCCTTTTCGAACCAGAGAGAGCCCCAATTGCAGCAAATAGGACCCCTGTTCCATTTCTTCCCAGTTTAGAAGACGAAGCTTATGTTATTGTCAGGAACTTTGTGCGCATCTTTCCTTCATGGAAAGATTATACCGCAGACACAGAACAATTTCCAGTCTTCCTCCGCAACTTATGTGTAAGTAATGTACTAATGTTATTCATGGTCATTACTGCATATGTTTCTGCTGACAGAAGACACAAGATTTCATTCTTTTAAATAGGTGAGGCGGAAACTGGATTGTGATGACGAGCAAGGGTTGGTTGCGCTTTTCAAGCACTCGTTGATGAAGTATTGTTCCTACCTGAGGCAAGTGCACTTCGATGGCAAGCCTCTGAACAAATTTTTTGTAAAGTCTCCGGTGCTACATTTATCTGACGGTGACTGGAATAATCTTGTTACACATTGGTCTCGGCTGTAGCGTAAGGTACTGTCTATGATATCACATCACAATTTGAACTAGATTTCGGCATTTGCCTTAATGTCTCACTTGTATGAAAAATGTTAGCAGAGGAACATTCCTTCTCAAGGGACCACAGAATCTCACAACTATACTGCACACTGCATTGCTCTTGTGAGTACCTCTTGCCCTGTATGACCATACTTACTTTCATAGCTGTTTGATTATGTAGCATCACTTCACATGTTAGCCTCGTAATTGTCCATTTGGTGGACATTATAAGATCCGTATGGACTCTTACATAAATTTAGAATCAACCCAATGCTTTTGAAGAGGTTTAGCTCTGCAGTCCTCTTGTAATGACTGAACATGGTCTATCACTGTACTTACATTAACAGCTACTCCCTCCGTCCCATAATATAAGAACGTTTTGTACAGTACACCAGTGTTCAAAACACTCTTGTATTATGGGAAGAGGGATTGGTTCATTTTGTAGCATTCTGCATCTTATCTCCCTCGCCCACCATTTACTAAAAAAGATCAGATCTATATTTAATCTTACCAACAAGTAGAATACACAGACAATGCCAGTGCAGAAGTGTAGCACATTGCTCTTGTCAGTACATTTTGTCCTGTAACGCTTGTACTTCCAGGGATTGGTAGTTGATTATGTAGCATCAATCTGCATCTTATCTTCATTATCCTCTATCCCTTCCAGTATTATCATATCTATAATTACTCTCTACAAAATGTAGAGTACAGGCAATGCTTATGAAGAAGATTCTGTGCTGAAATTCTTGAGTTATCCTTCCCTTGCCATATAGAAGGGCATTATAAAGCCGGTGTTAACTATTAATGTAAGTCAGTCCTTCTAAAGCCTTTATCCTCAACTGCTGTTTAATTTGCTCATACTCCCTATCATTTACTGCTGTTTAGTTTGCTGTTTCTACAAAATGCATGTTCATAAGAACCGTAAGTTCTAAGTTTTACCTGTAAAACCAAATTCCTTATTCATACCATGCACATTACTTAATACTCCCTATATGTATGCTTGTTTTTGTGGATCTATAATCCAGTGTGTGGTGAAGCAGCCCACGTTTGCACCTTGTCATCTCCTGTTTTATCTTACTGATGTGGCTGATGATATGAGCAACATGCCATGCACATTATCCAAAATAGATACAATGATTTTCTTTGCCCTTCATCTATGTTTGTTATGTTGACATGGTAATCCAGTAGTGTGGTGAAGCTCCCCGCATTATGAACAATGCCAAATTATGCTATTGATATTTTGAACATACTCTTTATTTTCTAAGTTGAAATTGGATAGAATTGACAGAACAGTTATCATCTTTGTTTATACACGTGCAAAACCTGTCATCTCTCTGCTTTGTTTCAGGGTGATATGCCTGATGGCATGCACAAGTCTGCTGAAGGTTGTGAGACAAACCCAACATATTGTCACAGCCCTAGAATTGTTTGCAGATAGTTGCATCAGTGAGCATCATGCATCCTGTTAATTTCAAGAAACTTGAAATGAGGAAAGTGAAAGCCTCAGAAATCAATTTAAAATAAGGCCAAGAACCCTTTAAATTGCATTCATTGAACCCAAAATGCTTCCATCAATGTTTGATAATTTTTGGCAAGGCTTGAGACCAAACCAAAAATAGTGAACATTTTTGTGGAATATTTTGGGCACTGAATTTAAATCACTAACGTATTTTAATTTGGGTTTATATTCTTAATATATGGAATATATCTCCAAATGCCTCTGATATATTTTTGTGTGCTTTTGGAAAAGTCCATAAGCAACATAAAAATGGTCAGAGAATATTTGGCATTGTTTTGAATTATTTTGAATTTGCAAAATAGTGGCAAATAATAAATAATAGATAATAGAACAGAAATTAAGAAAGACAAAAAGCTTACCTAGGCTTACCTGGCCTGGCCTGGCTCTGTAGCAGCCCACCAGGCCCATCTGCCAATCGTCCCGCACCTCCTGCCAGTGGGCAGGAGGGCGCGTGCTCGCCGCGCACCGGCACACGCGCGGCCACCTCCTGCTTCGCCGTGTCGACGCCCCCTTCCTCCCAACCCCGCGCCCAGGAGACGTGGATGAGGCCCGTGCTGACCCCCCTCTCTCCCAGGGCCCCCTCTCCCTCTCTGCTCTCTTCCCCGAGCGCGTCATAGGACGACGCCGCTCGCCGACGCAGCCACCGTCACTGCCTCACCCTGTCGCCATGTCCAAGAGCTCCGCCTTGTTCTCCTGTTCATCCTCACCGAGCCACGCCTCGTCGGAAGCTCTGTGTCTCCTTCACGTCATCGTCTTCGCCCTCGGATCACCGGAGATCGCCATCATCGATGCGCCACCTCCAGAGCTGCCCCGACCATGCCGAGCCTTCCGTTGCAAGCGCCGTGAGCCACTCTCCCTTCTACCCCTCCTCCCATTGTCGTTTGCGTGTTGTAGCGCCGTTCCCGCCATGACCAGAGCTCACCGCCGCCCGGCTTTGTCGCCGCCGTGGCCTGAGCTCGAATCACCCACGCCCTTGCATCGCATCGCGCTCCTGGTGCCTCCAGGAGGCCGCCTAGCCCTCTACGCGCTTGCCTTCCTGCTCTAGCGCCACGCTTGCACGAAGCCGAGCTCCGGCCGCCGCCTCGCTCGTCGCTGGTGCCTCTGCAGGCCACCCCAGCTCCGACCGCCTCCACCGTTGGATGCACCACCCTGCTAGCTCCCCGTAGATTCTTACCGCGCGCCAAACCGCCCCCCGTAGCAAAATCTCGAAGCCCTCCGCCGCGTTTTGGTCGCCGCCGGCGGAACTCCGGCGAACCCAACGTGGCACTGCCATTAGCCACTAATGACCCTGCTAACCAACCCCTCTCTCACTGACTACTAGGCCCCATGCCCTAACTAACCCTGGGATTTATTCCTTGATTAGCTTAGATTAAACCAGCCGGCACCACCTGTCAGTTGACCATGCCACATCAGCGTTGACCTGGACCCACATGTCAGCCTCTGTACTTGCCCTATTACACTGACGTGTGGACCCCACACGTCAGGTTTGACCTGGACCATGCCCTGTTGACCTGCTGACATCATGATGACGCAGTGCTGACGCAATAAAGTTTTCTGGAATTAAAATAAATTAGAAATGATCTATAAATTTCAGATAATACCCCAAACTTCTGAAAATCATAGAAATTCAACCGTAACTCCAAATCAAATAATTTATATATGAAAAATTATCAGAAAAATTCAAGGAATCCATCTGTACCATTTTCATGCATTTTTGAACAATGTTTGTCCTCTGTTTTGGACAAAACAAATAAAGGGTATTTAAATAATCATATATGGAGTTGGAATTTGAATCATGTATTCAAACCAACTTCATTTAAATCATAGCTAGATGCATTAGCTCAAATCACATCATATTGCCATGTCATGATCATGCATCATATTGTGGCATTGCATTGATTGTGTTCTTTCTCAGTTGCCGGTGATTGTCCCCTCTCAGTAGACGATGTTCCGACGATGAGATCGATGACACCGATGAAGAACTATATTATCTTCAGAAGTGCCAGGCAAGCAAAACCCCCCCTTGTTCATTCCGATATAATCCCACTCTCTCGCTCCTGCTCTCTTTTACTGCATTAGGACAACAACGTTTCAACTTTTACATGCTGCGGTAGTTGAACCCCTTTCCTCTGCATGACCTGTCATTGCCACAGTAAATAGATGAAACCCACTAGCATGAGTAGGAGTTGTTTGAGCCCTGATGTGCCTACTCATTCATGTTTGTTTGTCATGCCTGCTATTGCTTAGAGTTGAGTCAGGTCTGATTCATCGGGGATGAATTGGAATGTGGTGAACATGTCCTACCATTGAGAGCTAAGTGTGTGAACACGATTTGGTAAAGGTAGCGGTGAGAGGCCATGTAGGAGTACATGGTGGGTTGTATCATTGCAGCCGTCCTCAGGAACTGAGTTCTGTGTTTGTGATCCATGAACAGTTACTATCACACATTGGGTTCCGGTAACTCGGCCCCTCTCGGCTTATTAATCAACTCGATCTCTATCCAGGAGTTGCAACTAGTTTCTGGTGTTTGTAGGTAGTGTTAGTAGTCTACCAAGTGGCACCCGGTACAGGTGGGCTTGGGACAGACTAGGCACAGTGGCACGGTGTACCAAGTGGCACCCGGATGGTGGGCTTGGGAACCCTACTCACATCGTTTGGGGCCGTGAGCGACAGCCCGGCCGGATCTCCTTGCGGATGGAACTCGAATAGGCGATAAACCTGGACTAGAGACTTGTTGGTTAGTCAGGTCGTGGCCGACTCCCTCGCCCAGCTTCCGCTTGAAGGTTGCCGAGGTACATGACATGTACAGGGCGATAAGTGGCGAGAGCGTGTGTGAAGCACTAGTAGAAAACAGGGCTTTCGTCCAGGCCAGTTTAGCCCATTAGTCCCGGTTCAATCCAAAACCGGGACCAATGGAGCTATTTGCCCCGGTTCGTGAGCCCAGGGGGCCGGCCGGGCCACGTGGGCCATTGGTCCCGGTTCGTCCGGACCTTTTGGTCCCGGTTGGTGGGACGAACCGGGACCAATGGTCCTGGCTCCTGGCCCACCACTATTGGTCCCGGTTGGTGGCATGAAACGGGACCAAAGGGTTACCTTTAGTCCCGGTTCATGCCACCAACCGGGACTAAAGGGTTGGCCCTCGTTGCACCCAGCTTTTAGTCCCACCTCGCCAACCGAAGGGCGCCCACACCTGTTTATAAGCCCGTCCCTCTCTGTGTTGTTGATCTCCTCTCGAAGTGAAAATAGATGCACCTATAGAGGAAATTGGACCTAAATTTATAAATAGAAATTGATTATGAGTTTATGTTTAATTTTCTCTATAAGTGCATCTATGTTCACTAACAGAGAAGTTTTTATTTTTTGTGACCTAAAAGAAAAAAGAAATCACCAAACTAATGGCACTAGTAAAGTTAATCACAAACTTCAAATTCACACAAATTTCAAAGAATTCAATTTAACTATTCACACAAATTTCAAAGAATTAAAAAATAAAGCAAAAAACCAAAAGAAAGTAATTAATGCAGAAAACAAAACAAAAAAACTGGAAAAAACTAAAAATAGCAACAATAAGTATTTTATTGTAAGTAGAAACAAAATAAAATGAATAAAGCAACAAAGAAAACAAAAAAAGAGTTTCCAAATTTGAAAACTAATGGCACTA
>NC_041390.1:44474983-44475799 GCF_002162155.2 Triticum dicoccoides | reverse complement strand
GTCGGCGCCCGCCCCCACTGCCGCCCCTGCCTCGACGCCGCCCCTCCTCCCCGTTCGGTCCGGCTCCGGCGACCCCCTTTCCTCCCTATCCCCTCAATCCTCTTCATATAATTTTTTTCATATAATTTTTTTTCATATGCATATGTTGATTATATGGATGGATGGATGATGTATATGTTCATTATATGGATGGATGGATGATGTATGCTTTTTTCATATAATTTTTTTAGGCATATTTTTTAGATTTTTTAGGCAGATTTTTAGAATTTTTTGTGTATGTATGTTATGTTTATATGTATGTATGTATGTTCATATGTATGTATGTTTATATGCAAAGCATATGCAAAGAAAAATGTATGTATGGTCATATGCAAAGATTTTTTTGTTGTTTTTTGCATTTTTATAAAAATGTATATATGCTCTCTGTGTGTATATATGTTTTATGTTCATAGATTTTTATTTGAACATTATTTAAAAAAAACAAGCAATACAAGAAGAAGAAAAAGAATGAGAGGAAAAAGGAAAAAAAGAAGAGGAAGAAAGGAGAAGAAGAGGGGATAGGAAGAAGAGGAGAAATAAATAAGAAGAAGAAAAAAGAAGAAAAAGAAGAGGAGAAGAAGAAAAGAATAGAGGAGAAGAAGAAAAAATAGAAATTTTTTTCTATTTTTTCTTCTTCTCCTCTATTCTTTTCTTCTTCTCCTCTTTTTTTTTCTTCTTTTTTTTCTTCTTCTTCTTCCTTCTTCCTTCTTCCTCTTTTCTTCCTTTTCCTTATTTTCCTTTCTCGAGGGATAAGAAGAAAAGAAGAGGAGAAGAAGA
>NC_041390.1:44472967-44474973 GCF_002162155.2 Triticum dicoccoides | reverse complement strand
TCTCCTCTTTTTTTTTCTTCTTTTTTTTCTTCTTCTTCTTCCTTCTTCCTTCTTCCTCTTTTCTTCCTTTTCCTTATTTTCCTTTCTTGAGGGATAAGAAGAAAAGAAGAGGAGAAGAAGAAAGAAAGGAATAGAGGAGAAAGAAGAAACTTTGACACGAGGGGGGGGGGGTACCGATACCCCCTCCCCGATAACATTATTTTCCCATGTATATGTATGTTGCGTCGTTGGCGATATAACGAAGGTGTCGAGGATCGCCGAGGGGTCGAGGGTCGGGAACTAGGGTAGAGGGTCGAGGGTCGTTAAGGGGTCAAGGGTCGAAGGTATCAGGGTCGAGGGTTCCTATAGTGTCAAAGTATTGAAGAAATCCAATAGCTTGTGGGTGTCGATGCCCACGTCGATGCCCACGTCACTTGTGGGACATAGATGTACTGTTGAACGCCGACCCCCTCCCGATAGCTTCAACACGTGGGGGGGTCGATATTACCCCCTCCTAGCTTGAAGCGTTCTCGAGGCCACCCCCTAACCCTTGAAGCGTTGTCGTGGCCACCCCAAACCCTACAGAAGCAGCGTCGAGGCCACCCCAAACCCTAGAGAAGCAGTGTCGAGGCCACTAATATGATTCCTTATTGTGATTGCTAGTTCTACGTTTGCCACTAATATATCCATATCTGTCATGTTTGAATAATAATTGCCATGTTGTAAATATTTGTAGAAACTATGGACACCCCCCGAGACGAAGCACAAGAAGCGTTGTTGAGGGACATAATCGTAGAAGGAAGTGATGCCCTCTCGATGTTTCTCAACGACAACGATGGTCTGGAAGGAGAGGGTGAAGAAGCAGCTGGCCCTCTCCTCATTGATTTACATGGCTCCGATGACCCAATGCCGGTGCAAGAAGGAGAGGGTGAAGAAGTAGACCGTGAGGACGGCTCCGGTGATCACCAAACCGAGTCCGGCCAGGTATATATATTAGTTAAGCCTGTGCTGACTAGCTAATTGATGCATTCATTGTTTTGGTATGTACACATATTAATTAACTCTCGTCTTTGTTCTTTTTTCTAGCCCTCCGGATCGAGCACAACTTCGGTAAAGAGACGAGGCCCGAAGAAAAAGTTGAGCTCGGATGAAAAGTTTGAGATCATACAAATCGCGCGCGAAAAGTTTGAGAAAATTCACCAAAAAAGCTCCGGGACTACCGAAGAAGCTGCAATTTAGGCACCCGAAAGTAAGTACTATATAGTAGCATATTCCAGGAATCTCCTAGTGATTCAAGCGCTAGTTTCATCAATACCATTTAGCATGCTTGCTAATTATCAGTTTGATTGACCTCTATTTCTTGTAAAGTGGTTGTGGCAGGAACAAGGGAATGATTTCTGTGGATACTACATTTGCGAGTCCATCCGCCACACGACCTGTGAGCGGGGCTACTCCGACAAACAATATGAAGTGCGTAAATAACAATATTCACAATTTTATTTTATTACCATCATTTGTGTTGAGTTTCATTCATTCATATATATATATATGTATTGACCCCCTTCTTAAAATTAGATGTTTCGGATGCGGGATGAACTCCTAGCACCAGAACGCATGCGAGCAATTCAAGAGGAATTGGCGGCATTCTTTCTTGACCACGTGATCGCTGAAGACGGAGAACACTATGTGGACCACGCGTCCGTATTTTAGGAGATTATATATTTGTAAAAGATAATTATTGTATATATGTAGCCGGTAGTGTCGGATAGATATACGAGAACTTGTTTGTTCGACCAATCTCTCGGAGAAGGAGAGGTGGTCGATATCACTTCTCTCTGTATGCATATATGTTCATGACGATCTCTGTTTGCTTACTAGCTAGCTAGCGTGTCTAGCTAGTCCTCTCTATACGTATGTATGTATGGTACGTAGCGTCGACCAAGCACGGACAAAAGAGAGGACACTTCTCTCTATTAATTAGCTAGCTATAGCACAATATATGAAACACCTAAATTAACCCCCCCAAA
>NC_041390.1:44442994-44472711 GCF_002162155.2 Triticum dicoccoides | reverse complement strand
ATAAACGCTGACGCGTGGATGCCTTTTGGTCCCGGTTGGTGCCACCAACCGGGACCAAAGGCCCTCCTGCCTGGGCTCAGGGGAGAGGCCACGTGGAGGCCCTTCTGTCCTGGTTCTGGATTGAACCGGAACTAAAGGGGTCAGGGCATTAGTACCGACCCTTTAGTCCCGGTTCATGAACCGGGACTAAAGGCCCTCACCAACCGGGACAATAGGCCCTTTTTCTACTAGTGAAGAAGTACACCCCTGCAGGGTTATCATTATCTATTCGAATAGCCGGATTCCTCTGATATGGAAACTTGGACCCCTTGCATAGTTCATAGACAAGTGAAAGTCGATACTCTAAAACTCGCAAGATAAGCGTGAGTGCTATGGATGGCGCTCTCGCAGGGAGACGGGAGAGGATCCATAGTGGTGTATTGGTATGGTGAATTTGTGGACTCGTGTGCGCCACCTCAAAAGAGTTACTTGCAGTCGTAATTCAGGTTAGCCACTGAGTCAAAGCTGGCTTGCTGCAGTTAAACTCCACCACCCCCTTTGTTGATACCGATGCATATGTAGTTAGTTCTGATGTAAGTCTTGCTGGGTACATTTGTACTCACGTTTGCTTATTTTATGTTTTGCAGAGAGACTTCAGTCTCGCTAGTAGTTCCACGTGGACTTCGACGTTTAGCTTGTTACCTCAGCTACGATCTTGTACCCTTGGGAGGGTCTTGTAGATAGTCAGGCTTCTGAGCCTTCTTCATTTGTAGTTGTCTGTAGTCAGACAAGTTAAGCTTCCGCATGTGCTTGTTGCTGTTATGCTCTGTATGTTGGGTCATGAGACCCATGTTTGTAATATCTCACTCCTCGGAGCCTAATGATTAATACTCTGAGTCGTAGAGTCTTGTTGTGATGCCATGTTGTATTGCACATATTGAGCATATTGTGTGTATGATTGAAATGCTTGGTATGTGTGGGATCCGACAACCTAGTTGTTTATCCTTAGTAGCCTCTCTTATGGGGAAATGTAGTCTTGTGCTTCCATGAGCCATAGTAGTCCGCTACAGCCCAGTTCACCGGAGTCCTGCTAGCCTAGCACTACTGCTCCGGAACACTTGACTGGCCGGCATGTGATTCACTTCGTTCCTGTGTCTGTCCCTTCGGGGAAATGTCACGCGGTGACATCCAAAGTCCTGCCTAGCCTGCTATAGCCCGGTTCACCGGAGTCCTGTTAGCCCAGTGCTACTGCCCGGATTCACACGCTGCTGACCGACATGCTCGATGTTGATTCATGTATGCCTGTCCCCGTAAGTTAGTGCCACTTTGGGTTCACGACTAGTCATGTCGGCCCGGGTTCTCTGTCATATGGATGCTAGCGACACTATCATATATGTGAGCCAAAAGGCGCAAACGGTCCCGGGCCATGGTAAGGCGACACCCGTGGAATACCGTGCGTGAGGCCGCAAAGTGATATGAGGTGTTACCGGCTAGATCGATATGACTTGGAATCAGGGTCCTGACAGCTTTGGTATCCGAGCCAGGCTGCATGTAGGATTACCAAGCCAAGCTGGTCGAAGTCGTGTCTAGAAATGCTTTAGTTATAGAAGGGAATTGATTGTGGAAGGGAACGTAAGGATCTTTTTACTCCTTATCCTCATGACCTTCTGATCTGAGTCATCTTATCTTTTCTACGGGGTTAAGAACTAGGCTTCTCTTCTATCTCTCAAGATGACGAGTTACTATGCTAGAGACTTATAGGAATGATGGATTCGAGTCTCAGTTCAGTTCCTAGTATCTCCTGTGTTAGCAGTTGGCCTCGGAACCTTGCTATTGTGTTATTGAGTGGTTATGCCACCATTTTGCAGGATGTCTCAAATCTTTTTGAGCATTTACAGCCGTTATGATGTTCGAGTCGCCCCAGGTCTCTAAATAGTCTGATGCATTTGCAAACCCCTTCTTTCCGTTCTCAACGTTCCCTTGGGCCAGATTAAGCACACCAATCGGTCTGTTGAGGTATTCCGTTGCCTCAACATATATGTTGGAGCCATTATTATGACCCTAGGTGTCTTAGAGAGTCACCTAGTAATCTAGCAATGCTTTGTATTCCCGGTGAGATGGTTCTAGCCATTGTTCTCGAAAGCAACCCGCGATGCCATTTAGTAGTAGGTATTCTACTCTTGGGTTCCTGACCCAAGATTCACTCCACTTACTTTCTGTTGATAGTGTTTGCTAGTTCCTTTAGAATATTAGTAACCTTTGCGATAGTCCTCGAGGTCTGTGGTATTTTATTCTTCCAAATACTATGAACTGCTTATGGCAGAAGTTCTTTTGAACCAAAAGATCACAACCAGAGTGCTCTTGATGAGTTCTCCATCCTAGATTGTGAATCTGCCAGTTCTACCCTTTCCGCATGGGTTATCCAGATGAAATGTTGAGCTTCGCTCGACATACTAATCTATGCATCCACAACTCAGAAAAACATATACTCCTTTGAGTTGTCTCCCTTTAGATGTATTCCGACCTTCATCTATCAATTGATAGTCAAGAGTATGTGAGCATTCGTTCATCGGTGCCTATCGTTCTTGTGGTCCGTCAAGCCATTCTATTGCAGAATGACTAGGAGAAACAAACTCCAGTACCTTATCCAGTTCTAGGATTGGGTCAAAGTAGTTGTATGCCATGGATCAAAATGCCAATCCAGCTTTTGCTCTGTTCTACCTTGGAGTGTTACCATCTTTATGTCAAGGATGTCTTGAGAATTACACCACCTCTTATGAATTCTTGATGCAGTGATACTTCTCACCATCATCATTCATTCCTCGGTCCTCGTGTTGTTGTAACCGGAATGCCGACAAGTGAATTGTGATGTGTGAAATCAATACTCCGAGCAACTCGTTGCTTGGTAGTAAATGGACAATATTCTCATTCTTAGCATGTTGGTTATTGAACTACCATTCTAAGATTGATCTTGCTACCTAGTCCATATTTCCTGGTGCACTCTTCGATCAATGAGTTAGGATTGTGTCAATCCCTCGCTCCCTTGATCATATCGTCTTGCCCTGAAAAGCAATATTGATCTTGAGCTAAATAACATATCGGTGGTTCGTGATTTTCCGAATATCTTCTCGAAAGTATTACCAGGTTGTTCCCCGATCGCTATGTTGAGTTTGTGATCATGTTGGTTTTTCTCTAAACCATCCATTCTCCAAGAATCTGTGTTGGATACCCCGGAGCTAGTTGGTTAAGCTAAACAACAACTTGGAGAGTTGGAAGATGGAAGCTTGTCTGACTTAGTTCATGATAAGGGATATCTTTTTGTGTGTCTGTGCGTGTTGAAGAAAGATGATATCTTCATCGATTGGTCCCTATGATCAGTTGTTGGACCTATTGTCTTATCAACTTTGATTTCAGTATGGGCTATCGTCAAATCAAATTAGAACCAACGATGTTCGTAATGTTGTGTTACTCGTGGTTGATCCCTCGAGAAAACACCATTACATCCTTTGGGTCTGACCAATGCTATCACCGTGTTCACATGATGGTGGAAGTCTAGTGATATGGAAATTCCGATAAGTTATTGTTAAGCCCATCAGTAACATTTTGTCTTCCCGATGATTCATGTTGAACATCAACCTAGTATTGGAAACTTTGTAAGCAATGCCTTTGTGTTCCATTCATGAAGCTGATGCTTGGATGAAAGTAGTGACTTCCTCTAAGTTCACGTGCAATCGATGCAAGTTGCCGCCGTGAATTCGAGGGAGCTTGTTTTTGCTTCTTTTGGAATCATCCCAAGTCAGTCATGCATTCGTGTGAAGTATTATATGGTTTGGTAGATTAATTACCTCCACTCCATATGTGTTCCTAGCACACCAAGCCACTGATTGATTTGTTCAAGGAGAAGAAGTTCCTTCTTAAGAGCATGCCTTATGCAAGGACTTTGTTATCCTCGATGATGGTTTCCCACCTGAACTCGGTAGTGTTTTTATTATAAGACTACTACGTGGTCATGCTTGTCTGCGACAACATGTTCACATGTGTAGCAGAACCAGCTCATGTTTTGGAGCTTACTACCGTAGTTCATTTCTCGAGAATCTCGCAACGTCATCTCGTCGATTTGTGTTGCAACCTTTCCTTTTCGGACATGTTGTCTGAAATATTCCGTTACCAACCAGATCTGAATCTCAGGAAGATAAGATGGTTGGAACTTCTTCCAAGAACTATGATATAGGTTCCATTGAAGTGGACGCACCTAGTTGGAAGCACTATTATTGTAGTATCCTGATTAAGCCGTTTGGTTACTCCCCATGAGGATTTCGCATGACTTATTCTAGAACTTGTTCCTTATGGATTTCGTGCTCCCGAAATCCGACCTTTCTTGATGGCCATGTTGATGTTTTTTTTGAACATGACCGTGGAAGCTAGAACATCAAGGAGAACATTGGAAGCGGAGTGCTAAATGTCTCTCGATCAATCATCCAGGTCTTATTCCTTGGTAGTGCTAAGGACACACCTGAGAAAGTGTTATCTTACTTTGCATATGCTTCCTCCATCATTATTCATCATGGTAGTATGATGTGTTGCCAAGATCCTCGGCACAGATGTTGGTAAAACCTTGATGAGTTTGGAAATGCTCAAGTTCTTGAGAGCATACTCAGACACTAGGTTATATCCTCGGTATCAGTTGGAATGTGCCTCCCCTTTGCCGAGTTGTTCCATAACCATAGTTTCCTTTCCGATCTGAGTATGCCATCCCTTCGAACTCCTTCAAACCATCATTTGCGATTGCCTTAGGCTGGCATAAAAAGTTCCAATGATCTTGGTATCAAAAGTAATTCTTTTTGCCACTTAAGGGAATAGTTCTACGAGTCACCTTCACTAAGGTGCCCCGTTATGGTATCATGGGCAACTTAACTCCTCACTACTTTGAAACCCCCCTCACATCTAATTAAGTGCGGAATTGTTGTCAACCAAATTGAGCCATCACCATCTGTTTCCTTTCCCCCCCTGATGTGTGCCTTGTGTCTCAGCTCAAGAGACGTTTTTTTTCATCTCCCTCCATGAGTTGATCTTGAGTGCTCGATCTTCGAGAAGATCGATTCCTATAGAGTTTCTTCCTGTCATCATCGTGTTGGACAAAGATCTCGAAGGCAAACACGTCAAGATCAACATGAAGCAACAAATCAACATCTTTGAGAAGGGAAATTGGATCATGAAGACTGTGCTAGCTTTGTGTCCCCCTTTGTCTTCTTACCTCACGTCTTGAATCTCGAGACGAGATTCTTGTTTAGTGGGGGTGAGTTGTCACAGCCCTAGAATTGTTTGCAGATAGTTGCATCAGTGAGCATCATGCATCCTGTTAATTTCAAGAAACTTGAAATGAGGAAAGTGAAAGCCTCAGAAATCAATTTAAAATAAGGCCAAGAACCCCTTAAATTGAATTCATTGAACCCAAAATGCTTCCATCAATGTTTGATAATTTTTGGCAAGGCTTGAGACCAAACCAAAAATAGTGAACATTTTTGTGGAATATTTTGGGCACTGAATTTAAATCACTAATGTATTTGAATTTGGGTTTATATTCTTAATATATGGAATATATCTCCAAATGCCTTTGATATATTTTTGTGTGATTTTGGAAAGGTCCATAAGCAACATAAAAATGGTCAGAGAATATTTGGCATTGTTTTGAATTCTTTTGAATTTGCAAAATAGTGGCAAATAATAAATAATAGAAAACATAACAGAAATTAATAAAGACAAAAAGCTTACCTAGGCTTACCTGGCCTGGTCTGGCTCTGTAGCAGCCCACCAGGCCCATTTGCCAATCGTCCCGCACCTCCTGCCAGTGGGCAGGAGGGCGCGTGCTCACCGCGCGCCGGCACACGTGCGGCCACCTCCTGCTTCGCCGTGTCGATGCCCCCTTCCTCCCAACCCCGCGCCCAGGAGACATGGACGAGGCCCGTGCTGACCCCCTCTCTCCCAGGACCCCTCTCCCTCTCTGCTCTCTTCCCCGAGCGCGTCATAGGACGGCGCCGCTCGCCGACGCAGCCACCGTCACTGCCTCACCCTGCCGCCATGTCCAAGAGCTCCACCTCGTTCTCCTATCCATCCTCACCGAGCCACGCCTCGCCGGAATCTCTGTGTCTCCTTCACGTCATCGTCTTCGCCCTCGGATCACCGGAGATCGCCGTCATCGATGCGCCACCTCCAGAGCTGCCCCGACCATGCCGAGCCTTCCGTTGCAAGCGCCGTGAGCTACTCTCCCTTCTACCCCTTCTCCCATTATCGTTTGCGTGTCGTAGCACCGTTCCCCCATGACCGGAGCTCACCGCCGCCCGGCTTTGTCGCTGCCATGGCCTAAGCTCGAATCACCCACGCCCTTGCATCGCATCGTGCTCCTCGTGCCTCCAGGAGGCTGCCTAGCCCTCTACGCGCTTGCCTTCCTGCTCTAGCGCCACGCTTGCACGAAGCCGAGCTCCGGCCGCCGCCTCGCTCGTCGCCGGTGCCTCTGCAGGCCACCCCAGCTCCGACCGCCTCCACCGTTGGATGCGCACCCTGCTAGCTCCCCGTAGATGCTTCCCACGCGCCAAACCGGCCCCCTTAGCAAAATCCCGAAGCCCTCCGCCGCGTTTTGGTCGCCGCCGGCGGAACTCCGGCGGACCCAACGTGGCGCTGTCATTAGCCACTAATGACCCCGCTAACCAACCCCTCTCTCACTGACTACTAGGCCCCATGCCCTAACTAATCCTGGGATTTATTCGCTGATTAGCTTAGATTAAACCAGCCGGCCCCACCTGTCAGTTGACCTTGCCACGTCAGCGTTGACCTGGACCCACAGGTCAGCCTCTGTTCTTGCCCTGTTACACTGACGTGTGGACCCCACACGTCAGGTTTGACTTGGACCGCGCCCTGTTGACCTGCTGATGTCATGATGACACAGTGCTGACGCAATAAAGTTTTTTGGAATTAAAATAAATCAGAAATGATTTATAAATTTCAGAAAATACCCCAAGCTTCTGAAAATGATAGAAATTCAACCGTAACTCCAAATCAAATAATTTATATATGAAAAATTATCAGAAAAATTCAAGGAATCCATCTGTACCATTTTCATGCATGTTTGAACAATGTTTGTCCTCTGTTTTGGACAAAACAAATAAAGGGCATTTAAATAATCATATATGGAGTTGGAATTTGAATCATGTATTCAAACCAACTTTATTTAAATCATAGCTAGATGCATTAGCTCAAATCACAGCATATTGCCATGTCATGATCATGCATCATATTGTGGCATTGCATTGATTGTGTTCTTTCTCAGTTGCCGGTGATTTTCCCCTCTTAGTAGACGATGTTCCGACGATGAGATCGATGACACTGATGAAGAACTATATTATCTTCAGAAGTGCCAGGCAAGCAAAAACCCCCTTGTTCATTCCGTTATAATCCCACTCTCTCGCTCTTGCTCTCTTTTACTGCATTAGGACAACAACGTTTCAACTGTTACATGCTGCGGTAGTTGAACCCCTTTCCTCTACATGACCTGTCATTGCCACAGTAAATAGATGAAACCCACTAGCATGAGTAGGAGTTGTTTGAGCCCTGATGTGCCTACTCATACATGTTTGTTTGTCATGCCTGCTACTGCTTAGAGTTGAGTCAGGTCTGATTCATCGGGGATGAATTGGAATGTGGTGAACATGTCCTACCGTTGAGAGCTAAGTGTGTGAACACGATTTGGTAAAGGTAGCGGTGAGAGGCCATGTAGGAGTACATGGTGGGTTGTCTCATTGCAGCCGTCCTCAGGAACTGAGTTCTGTGTTTGTGATCCATGAACAGTTACTACCACACATTGGGTTCTGGTAACTCGGCCCCTCTCGGCTTATTAATCAACTCGATCTCTGTCCAGGAGTTGCAACTAGTTTCTGGTGTTTGTAGGTAGTGTTAGTAGTCTACCAAGTGGCACCTGGTACAGGTGGGCTTGGGACAGACTAGGCACAGTGGCACAACGTACCAAGTGGCACCCGGATGGTGGGCTTGGGAACCCTGGTCATATCGTTTGGGGCTGTGAGCGACACCCCGGCCGGATCTCCTTGCGGATGGAACCGGAATAGGCGATAAACCTGGAGTAGAGACTTGTTGGTTAGTCAGGTCATGGCCGACTCCCTCGCCTGGCTTCCGCTTGAAGGTTGCCGAGGTACATGACGTGTACAGGGCGATAAGTGGCGAGAGCGTGTGTGAAGAAGTACACCCCTGCAGGGTTATCATTATCTATTCGAATAGCCGGATTCCTCGGATATGGAAACTTGGACCCCTTGCATAGTTCATAGACAAGTGAAAGTCGATACTCTAAAACTCGCAAGATAAGCGTGAGTGCTATGGATGGCGCTCTCGCAGGGAGACGGGAGCGGATCCATAGTGGTGTATTGGTATGGTGAATTTGTAGACTCGTGTGCGCCACCTCAAAAGAGTTACTTGCGGTCGTAATTCAGGTTAACCACTGAGTCAAAGCTGGCTTGCTGCAGTTAAACTCCACCACCCCCTTTGTTGATACCGATGCATATGTAGTTAGTTCTGATGTAAGTCTTGCTGGTTAAATTTGTACTCACGTTTGCTTATTTTATGTTTTGCAGAGAGACTTCAGTCTCGCTAGTAGTTCCACGTGGACTTCGATGTTTAGCTTGTTACCTCAGCTATGATCTTGTACCCTTGGGAGGGTCTTGTAGATAGTCAGGCTTCTGAGCCTTCTTCATTTGTAGTTGTCTGTACTCAGACAAGTTAAGCTTCCGCATGTGCTTGTTGCTTGTATGCTCTGTATGTTGGGTCATGAGACCCATGTTTGTAATATCTCGCTCCTCGGAGCCTAATGATTAATACTCTGAGTCGTAGAGTCTTGTTGTGATGCCATGTTGTGTTGCACATATTGAGCATATTGTGTGTATGATTGAAATGCTTGGTATGTGTGGGATCCAACAACCTAGTTGTTTATCCTTAGTAGCCTCTCTTATGGGGTAATGTAGTCTTGTGCTTCCATGAGCCATAGTAGTCCGCTACAGCCCGGTTAATCCTGCTAGCCCAGCACTACTGCTCCGGAACATTTGACTGGCCGGCATGTGATTCACTTCGTTCCTGTGTCTGTCCCTTCGGGAAAATGTCACGCGGTGACATCTGGAGTCCTGCCTAGCCTGCTACAGCCCGGTTCACCGGAGTCCTGTTAGCCCAGTGCTACAGCCCGGTTCACACGCTGCTGACCGACATGCTCGATGTTGATTCATGTATGCCTATCCCCGTAAGTTAGTGACACTTTGGGTTCACGACTAGTCATGTCGGCCTGGGTTCTCTGTCATATCGATGCTAGCAACACTATCATATATGTGAGCCAAAAGGTGCAAACGGTCTCGGGCCATGGTAAGGCGACACCCATTGAATACCGTGCGTGAGGCCGCAAAGTGATATGAGGTGTTACCGGCTAGATCGATGTGACTTGGAATCGGGGTCCTGACACATATATTGCAGCAAAGAAGGCAAAACATCTTGAAGATAGCGAGACAACCCCAAAGTCTTGTCTTGATGCAGTGTTCAAGTTACTTGGGACTAACAGTCAGGCAAGCTCACAGAATTTGTTGTCTGAATCAGTTCGACTTCTTCAGTCCCAAGTTCTAGTAGAAAGGCATTCTGCAACTCAACTTCGACTTGAAGTCCTGTCTCTAAGAAAGATTGCGGAGAACAACAATGGGAACCTCATCGCTAAACAGCTACACCTGGAAGCTATGACCGACATGCTAGGCCGGTCTCACAGCCTTGCTCAGCAGCTTGCGCAGCAGTTCCCCCGCATGGCTAACATTTTTTGAACTGTCTTGGAAGTGGTCTCGGTTTAGTATTATTTTGTTACGCTGCAATGGTGCCCAGTTTTGTAATCTGCTTCTTCGTTGCGCTTTATGATCACTGGTGGCGACCTTTGATGCCCAGTGGATGTAATATACCTTAAATCTTTTATTGTGTAGTGTAGGTTTATTCTTAGTTACTATGCTATAATTTCTTTATTGTATAGAGTAGGTTTGTTCTTAATTCCTACTAGTTATGCAGCAGCCCGAAATGAACCCTGGCCCATGATTGTGCGAATCAAATCACGAGCTTTTAACAGGCCAAAATTGTCTGGGTCCTTGTTTGGCCCAATCAGATATCGGCTGCGTGCAGGCCGGATGCAAACCGGGTCGTAGTTAGGCCCAACTATATGACGGGCTTTTAACAGGCCGAAATTAATATAGGGCCGAAATGTTAAATGGGCCCTTAACAGGCCAAAACTAATATCAGGCCAAATTACTAAGTGGGCCTTTAGCAAGTGGGCCCAAAAGCATAGTGTCCAGTTGACGAGCCGAATCTGATATGGGCCATAATTGAGCCCAAAGCCTCTCAAATGGCCGGACCTGATCTAGGCCGTAATTTGGCCCAGAATGTGGTAGGCTTCTAACGGGCCGGATCTCATATGGGCCACTATTAGCCCTGGAGCGTGGCAGGCCATTAATGGACCGGATCAAATATGGGCCGGCATTGGCCCAAAACATGGCAGCCAGTCAATGGGCCGGCCTACTAGGGTCCTCAAAATCTTGTGGGCCTACAGCTGGGCCGGCCCATTAATGTCGACGAAATCTCGTGGGCCTTTAGCTGGGCCGGCCCATTATGACCCGCAAGAATTTTGTGGGCCTTTACCTGGGCCGGCCCATTATGGCACAAAAAAAATCTTGTGGGCCTTTACCTGGGTCGGCCCATTATGGCCCGCAAAATCTTGTGGGCCTTTAGCTGGGCCAGCCCATTATGATCCGCAAAATTTCATGGGCCTTTAGCTGGGCCGGCCCATTATGGTCCGCAAAATCTTGTGGGCCTCTAGTTGGGCCGGCCCATTTAAACTTGTTGGGCCGTGCCACGTGTCGACGTATCATAGGCGCCTTCTGTCCAGTGAGTGGATGACATCTGTCCCGACGATGAGCCGACACATGTTTCCTCTAGCCAATGATGATTTTACACGTGGAAAATCCCCATTGGTCGGGGCTGTTAAATGGTTATCGGATCCAAAACCTGACCCGATAGCTTAACAGCGTTCCGTTATGGTGGATGCCACATATTGTTCACGCGATTTATCGTCATGGATGCCACATAGCTTAACGGCGTTCCATTAATGTGGATGACACGCGATTTATCGTCATGGAAGTGGACACTTCTGTGATGATAATTTTGGTAATGTCATGGAACACTTCTACGACAGCACAGGTATGACTATCTTGATTCTCTCATAAATTTGTCATGGATGTACATGCATGAAAAAAGCGACCTACTATGACAAACACGTATCATCACGGAAGTGTACTTTTTTGTAGTGTGTGTTAATGCTTTGTTCCGGTACTCTATTAAAAGGAGGCCTTAATATCCCTTAGTTTCCGTAAGGACCCCGCTGCCACGGGAGGGTAGGACAAAAGATGTCATGCAAGTTCTTTTCCATAAGCACGTATGACTATATTCAGAATACATGCCTACATTATATCAATGAACTGGAGCTAGTTATGTGTCACCCTAGGTTATGACTGTTACATGATGAACTGCATCCGGCATAATTCTCCATCACTAATCCATTGCCTATGAGCTTTCCATATATTGTTCTTCGCTTATTTACTTTTCCGTTGCTATTGTTATCATCACTACAAAATACCAAAAACATTACTTTTACTACGGTTACCTTTTGTTATCGTTATCACTATTATCATATTACTTTTCTACTAAACACTTTGCTGCAGATATTAAGTTCCAGGTGTGGTTGAATTGAAAACTCAGCTGCTAATACTTGAGAATATTCTTTGGCTCCCCTTGTGTCGAATCAATAAATTTGGGTTGAATACTCTACCCTCGAAAACTGTTGCGATCCCCTATACTCGTGGGTTATCAAGACTATTTTCTAGCGTCGTTGTCGGGGAGCATAGCTCTATTCTTTGAGTCACTTGGGATATATATATCTGCTTATCATTATGAAGAACTTGAGAGATCCAAGAACCAAGATCTATCCCTCAACCACGAGGGGAGGTAAGGAATTGCCATCTAGCTCTGCACTCGATTCACCTTCTGTTGTGAGTAAGTTTGCGACACCTACACTTGCTTCTGCTATTCGTTCTGATATGTCGCTTGCTATTGATGATGCTACTTCTGCTACGCATGATACTTATGATGAAACTACCTCTATGCCTGATACTAAAGATGAGAGAACTCGTTACTTTTACATCCTTAAAATATTTCCATTCTCATTAAAGGGTGATGCTAAGATATGGTTTAATTCTCTTGATCCTGGTTGTGTGCTTAGTCCCGAGGATATGATTTATTACTTCTCTGCTAAATATTTCCCTGCTCATAAGAAACAAGCTACTTTAAGGGATATATATAATTTTGTGCAAATTGAAGAAGAGAGTCTCCCCCAAGCTTGGGGGAGGCTTCTCCAATTACTTAATGCTTTGCCTGATCATCCTCTTAAGAAAAATGAAATACTTGATATCTTTTATAATGGACTAACCGATGCCTCCAGAGATTACCTGGATAGTTGTGCTGGTTCTATTTTCAGGGAAAGAACACCAGATGAAGCTGAAATTCTATTGAATAATATGTTGATAAATGAAAATAATTGGACACCTTGATAACCCACAAGTATAGGGGATCGCAACAGTTTTCGAGGGTAGAGTATTCAACCCAAATTTGTTGATTCGACACAAGGGGAGCCAACGAATATTCTCAAGTATTAGCAGCTGAGTTGTCAATTCAACCACATCTGGAAACTTAGTATCTACAGCAAAGTGTTTAGTAGCAAAGTAATATGATAGTGGTGATAACGGTAACAAAGTAAAGACAGCAAAAGTAATGTTTTTGGTATTTTTGTAGTGATTGTAACAGTAGCAACGGAAAAGTAAATAAGCGTAAACCAGCATATGGAAAACTCATAGGCACCGGATCAATGATGGATAATTATGCCGGATGTGGTTCATCATGTAACAGTCATAACATAGGGTGACACAGAACTAGCTCCAGTTCATCAATATAATGTAGGCATGTATTCCGTAAATAGTCATACGTGCTTATGGAAAAGAACTTGCATGACATCTTTTGTCCTACCCTCACGTGGCAGCGGGGTCCTATTGGAAACTAAGGGATATTAAGGCCTCCTTTTAATAGAGAACCGGAACAAAGCATTAACACATAGTGAATACGTGAACTCCTCAAACTATGGTCATCACCGGGAGTGGTCCCGATTATTGTCACTTCGGGGTTGCCGGATCATAACACATAGTAGGTGACTATAGACTTGCAAGATAGGATCTAGAACTCACATATATTCATGAAAACATAATAGGTTCAGACCTGAAATCGTGGCACTCGGGCCCTAGTGACAAGCATTAAGCATAGCAAAGTCATAGCAACATCAATCTCAGAACATAGTGGATACTAGGGATCAAACCCTAACAAAACTAACTCAATTACATGATAAATCTCATCCAACCCATCACCGTCCAGCAAGCCTACGATGCAATTACTCACGCACAGCGGTGAGCATCATGAAATTGGTGATGGAGGATGGTTGATGATGACGACGGCGACGAATCCCCCTCTCCGGAGCCCCGAACGGACTCCAGATCAGCCCTCCCGAGAGAGATTAGGGCTTGGCGGCGGCTCCGTATCGTAAAATGCGATGAAACTTTCTCTCTGATTTTTTTCCTCCTCGAAAGCCAATATATGGAGTTGGAGTTGGCGTCGGAGGGCCACCAGGGGGCCCACGAGGTAGGGGGGCGCGCCCCCCACCCTCGTGGACAGGGTGTGGGCCCCCTGATCTTCATCTTTGGCGAGGATTTTTTTATTATTTATTCTAAGATATTCCGTGGAGTTTCAGGTCATTCCGAGAACTTTTGTTTTCTGCACATAAAACAACACCATGGCAATTCTGCTAAAAACAGCGTCAGTCCGGGTTAGTTCCATTCAAATCATACAACTTAGAGTCCAAACCAAGGGCAAAAGTGTTTGGAAAAGTAGATACGACGGAGACGTATCAACTCCCCCAAGCTTAAATCCTTGCTTGTCCTCAAGCAATTCAGTTGACAAACTGAAAGAGAAAAAGAAAAACTTTTACAAACTCTGTTTGCTCTTGTTGTTGTAAACATGAAAAGCCAGCATTCAAGTTTCAGCAATGATTATGAACTAACCATACTCACAATAACACGTAGGTCTCACAATTACTCATATCAATAGCATAATCAGCTAGCGAGCCATAATAATAAAACTCGGATGACGACACTTTCTCAAAATAATCATAACATGATATAACAAAATGGTATCTCGCTAGCCCTTTCTGGGACCGCAAAACATAAATGCAGAGCACCTTTAAAGATCAAGGACTGAATAAACATTGTAATTCATGGTAAAAGAGATCCAGTCAAGTCATACCCAATATAAACCAATCATAATGAATGCAAACGACAGTGTGCTCTCCAGCGGGTGCTTTTTAATAAGAAGGGTGATGACTCAACATAAAAGTAAATAGATAGGCCCTTCGCAGAGGGAAGCAGGGATTTGTAGAGGTGCCAGAGCTCGATTTTTGAAATAGAGATAAATAATATTTTGAGCGGCATACTTTCAATGTCAACGTAACAACTATGAGATGGCTGTATCTTCCATACTACATGCATTATAGGCAGTTCCCAAACAGAATGGTAAAAGTTTATACTCCCCCTCCTCCACAAGCATCAATCCATGGCTTGCTCGAAACAACGAGTGCCTCCAACATTCAACGGATCCCAGGGGGAGTTTTGTTTAATTATATTGATTTGCTTTGATCTTTTTGGATCATGGGACTGGGCATCCCGGTTACCGGCCCTTTCTCGTGAATGAGGAGCGGAGTCCACTCCTCTTGAGAATAACCCACCTCTTAGTACAGGTTATCATGAGCTGCTCGAGCATACAAAACAGAATATCATTGGAAGGTTTGGAGTTTGGCACATACAAATTTACTTGGAACGACAGGTAGATACCACATATAGGAAGGTATAGTGGACTCATATGGAACAACTTTGGGGTTTAAGGAGTTTGGATGCACAAGCAGTATTCCCGCTTAGTACAGGTGAAGGCTAGCAAAAGACTGGGAAGCGACCAACTGAGAGAGCGACAACAGTCGTAAACATGCATTAAAATTAATTCACACCGAATATAAGCATGAGTAGGATATAATCCACCATGAACATAAATATCATGAAGGGTATGTTGATTTGATTCAACTACATGCGTGAACATGTGCCAAGTCGAGTCACTCAATTCATTTAAAGGAGGATACCATCTTATCATACCACATCATAATCATCTCAATAGCATGTTGGCACGCAAGGTTAACCATTATAACTCATAGCTAATCAAGCATGGCACAAGCAACTATAATCTCTAAATGTCATTGCAAATATGTTTACTTCATAATAGCTAAATCAGGAACGATGAATCATCATATTTACAAAAACAAGAGAGGTCGAGTTCATACCAGCTTTTCTCATCCCAATGAGTCCATCATATATCATCATTATTGCCTTTCACTTGCACGACCGAATGGTGTGTATAATAATAAGAGTGCACGTGCATTGGACTAAGCTGGAATCTGCAAGCATTCAACTCAAGAGAGAAGACAAGTAATATGGGCTCTAAGTTAAATAAACAATCATACATATAAGAGCCACTAAGCATTTTCAATATAGTCTTCTCGACCCCCAAAGAAAGGAAAAGAAAAAAAAACTATTTACACGGGAAAGCTCCCAACAAGCAAAAGAAGGACGGGAAATATTTTTGGGTTTTCTTTTTAATTCTACTACAAGCATAGAAAGTATACTAACACTAATTTTTTTTTTGTTTTTTAAGGTTTATCAAACACACAAGAAGAAAGCTAGAAAAATAAATTTAAACTAACATGGATATTACAATGAAAGAGTATGAGCACCGACATCTAGCAATGAGTGTGAACATGAATGTAATGTCGGTGGGAAATACGTACTCCCCCAAGCTTAGGCTTTTGGCCTAAGTTGGTCTATTGCCAGGGATAACCTGGCTGATATCTGTAGGTGAAGCTGGGGTCGTACTGCGATGAAGAATAGTTGGGATCATAATGTGATGAAGAGGACTCTGACTGCCACTGGCTGGCAACCGCCTCAGTATCCCAAGAATAAACAGACATTCGTGGAGGCTCCGGTTCCGAGGCTGGTGCAGGATTCCGATAGGCTTGAACAGCCACCCACGGAACAATGTAAGTACCTGCAGACAAGTTAAACAAAGAGGGAGCAGGCAAAGTAATAGTCTCAGGGTGATGTTTATCAAAGTACAATTCATATTTAAGCGCCCTTTCCCGATTCTTAACAAGAAAATCATGCGCTACCATACTCTTATAATCTAAATAAGCACGGGGCAGCGCTGTTTCTTCTTTCTCCTCATGCCTAATAGGTATTTCAAAATGTTCCGCTAGGCGTGAAGCATAAATGCCACCAAAGATGGGGCCCTTAGTACGGTTCATACTCAACCTTCTAGCAACAATTCCACCCATACTAACAGAGTTATTGCGGTATAAACCATGGAGCAAAATAATAATATCAGGAATACTAAGGCTCCCACAGTTCCCGCGACCAATCAAGCAACGACTAGCAAATAAGGCAAAGTAGCATAAAATAGGGAAATGTATGCTAGTAATTCTTGCATCAGAAACCTTCCTGATTTCTCCCACAGTGATAGTGTCAATATAAGCTTCCACTTCATTACAGTGTGGTTCATCTAAAGAACCCTCGAAAGGTATTTTGCAAACCTCGCAAAATGTAGCTAATGTCATCTCCCTAGCAACATCATATAAATGTAACTCTACTGTTGGAGGTGATTTCTTAGGGAAAAAGTAGAAGTTCTGCACAAAAGTATTTGTGAGTAAGAGATACTGATGACGTTGGTCGCGGAGGAAGTTGGTGAGGCCGGCGTTCTCAATCAATAGATAGAAATCTTCATAAATCCCGGCACTCCTCAAGAAGTCATCGGAAGGCCATTCACACGGCCGGACCTCCGCGATACGAGGCAGATTAAATTTGGGCTTCTGTTCTTCTTCCTTTTGTTTCTCCTTAGAACTTCGGCTCGACGAGCCCCTCAAAAGTATCTTCATTATGTCTAAAACAATCTGAAATTTTTAGTAACTTCAAACAAATGAACCAACTTCAATAAGATTGATAGCAACTACTCATGCAAGTGCCTAGAGCATATATCAAGCATTAGAACTACTTGGAACCATATATATTTGACATGCAAGCTCAAGAACATGGTCACCTATGCAGCACAAATTTGCAATGAATAAAGCAATAGCACAAAAACTAATTGGACCAATGGAGGAGTCACATACCAAGGAACAATCTCCCCAAGCAGTTTTGCGAGAGGTGCTTTGAGCAAGGAGATCGAAAATTGCAGCAAAAGTTGCTGGAACACGAGCTTGAGTTGGTTTTTCGGGTTTGTGTGAGACAGAGGAAGAAGATGGGTGCAGGAATAAGTGGAGGAGGGCCACCGTGGGCCCACGAGGCAGGGGGCGTGCCCAGGGGGGTAGGGCGTGCCCTCCACCCTCGTGACCAGGTGGCAGCTCCCCCTGTGGTAATTTTTGCACTAAAAATCCTTAAATATTCCTGAAAAAATCATATTAAATTGGCATGGCATTCTGAGGACTTTTATTTTCAAGATATTTTTATATTGCATGGATAAGTCAGGAAACAGACAGAAAAATACTATTTTACTTTATTTCTACTAAAGAACAGAAAATATAAAGAGGGTACAGAAGGTTGTGCTTCTAGTTTCATCCATCTCATGCTCATCAAAAAGAATCCACTAACAAGGTTGATCAAGTCTTGTTAACAAACTCATTCCGATAATCATGGAACCGGAGAAATTTCGAATAACACTATGTTACCTCAACGGGGATATGGACATCCCCAACAATAAGTATATCATATTTCTTTTTGATAGTAGGAAGAGGAAATTCAAAACCTCCAAATATAATCGATGGAATTTTTCCAATAGAGTTGACACTATAAACTTGAGGTTGTTTCCTCAGAAAGTGCACCGTATGCTCATTAGCATTAACATGAAAAGTGACATTGCCTTTGTTGCAATCAATAACATCCCCTGCAGTATTAAGGAAAGGTCTTCCAAGAATAATAGACATACTATCATCCTCAGGAATATCAAGAATAACAAAGTCCGTTAAAATAGTAACGTTTGCAACCACAACAAGGTACATCCTCACAAATACCGACAGGTATAGGAGTTGATTTATCAGCCATTTGCAAAGATATTTTAGTAGGTGTCAACTTATTCAAGTCAAGTCTACGATATAAAGAAACATGCATAACACTAACACCGGCTCCAAGATCACATAAAGCAGTTTTAACATAATTTCTTTTAATGGAGCATGGTATAGTAGGTACTCCTGGATATCCAAGTTTCTTTGGTATTCCACCCTTAAAAGTGTAATTAGCAAGCATGGTGGAAATTTCAGCCTCCAGTATCTTTCTTTTATTAGTAATGATATCCTTCATATACTTAGCATAAGGATTTGTTTTGAGCACATCAGTCAATCACATACGCAAAAAGATAGGTCTAATCATTTCAGCAAAGCGCTCAAAATCCTCATCATCCTTTTTCTTGGATGGTTTCGGAGGAAAAGGCATGGGTTTCTGAACCCATGGTTCTCTTTCTTTACCATGTTTCCTAGCAACGAAGTCTCTTTTATCATAACATTGATTCTTTGATTGTGGGTTATCAAGATCAACAGCAGGTTCAACTTCTACATCATTATCATTACTAGGTTGAGCATCATCATGAACATCGTCATTAACATTTTCACTAGGTTCATGTTCATTACCAGATTGTGTATCAGCATCAGACATAGAGATATCATTTGGATTATCAGGTGGTTTAGCAATAGGTTCACTAGAAGTTTGCACAGTTCTATCATTTTTCTTTTTCTTCCTTTTAGAAGAACTAGGTTCATCAATATTATTTCTTTGAGAATCTTGCTCGATTCTCTTAGGGTGGCCTTCAGGATACAAAGGTTCTTGAGTCATTCTACCAGTTCTAGTAGCCACTCTAATAGCATAATCATTTTTCTTACTATTCATTTCACCAAGCATTTCTTTCTGAGCTTTAAGCACTTGTTCTACTTGAGTGGTAACCATAGAAGCATGTTTGCTAAAAAGTTTAAGTTCACCTCTAATATTATCCATATAATAACTCAAGCGTTTAATCATAAAGGTATTCTGCTTTAATTGTATACCAAAATAAGCATTAAAGTCATCTTGCTTAAACATAAAGTCATCAAACTCATCCAAGCACTGACTAGCAATTTTAGTAGGAGGGACTTCAACTTTATCATATCTATAGAGAGAATTTACCTTTACTACCTGTGTCGGGATATCGGGAGGTTCTTCAGTAAATAAGTAATTGAGATCATATACTTCTTCAACAGGCGGTAAATTAAGACCATGTATTTCTTCAATAGGAGGTAAATTCTTAACATCTTCAGCTTTAATACCTTTTTCTTTCATAGATTTCTTTGCCTCTTGCATATCTTCGGACTGAGAAATAGAACACCTCTCTTCTTCGGAGTTGGTTTAGGAATTGGTTCAGGAGCTGGCTCAGGAGTTGGCTCGGGAGGTGGCTCAGGAGGTGCCCAATTATTTTCATTTGCCAACATATTATTCAATAAAATTTCAGCATCACCCGGTGTTCTTTCCCTGAAAAGAGAACCAGCACAACTATCCAGGTAATCTCTGGAAGCATCAGTTAGTCCATTATAAATATATCAAATATTTTAGGTTTCTTAAGAGGATGATCAGGCAAAGCATTAAGTAACTTGACAAGCCTCCCCCAAGCTTGTGGGAGACTCTCTTCTTCAATTTCCACAAAATTGTATATTTCCCTCAAAGCAGCTTGTTTCTTATGAGCAAGGAAATATTTAGCAGAGAAGTAATAAATCATATCCTGGGGACTTTGCACACAGGCAGGATCAAGAGAATTAAACCATTTCTTAGCATCACCCTTTAATGAGAACGGAAATATTTTGAGTATATAAAAGTGGCGATCTCAGATTATTAGTAAACAGGGCAGCTATTTCATCTAACTTATGAAGATGTGCCACAACAGTTTCAGATTCATAGCCATAAAAAGGATCAGATTCAACCAAAGTAATTATATCTGGATCTACAGTAATATCATAATAATCCTGATCAGGAACACAGATAGGTGAAGTAGCAAAAGCAGGGCCGGGTCTCATCCTACCTCTAAAAGATTCCTTACTCCACTTAATTAGTAACCTCTTACGTTCAGGTTTATCTAGACAAGCAAGAATAGCTTCATAAGATTCATTATTAAAAAGATAACCCTCAGGAATAACAGGCATAGGTTCATCATCACTAACATCATCGTGTTCAGGTTCACTAATTTCTCTTTCTCTAGACTTAGAAATTTGCTCATCTAGAAATTCACCAAGTGGCAAAGTAGTATCAAGCATAGAAGTAGTTTCATCATAAGTATCATGCATATCAGAAGTGGCACATCAATAACATGCGACATATTAGAATTCATAGCAGTAGTAGGTTTAGGTGTCGCTAGCTTACTCATAACAGAAGGTGAATCAAGTGCAGAGCTAGATGGCAGTTCCTTACCTCCCCTCGTAGTTGAGGGATAAATTTTTGTCTTGGCGTCTTTCAAGTTCTTCATAGTGTCCAGCAGATATAAATCCCAAGTGACTCAAAGAATAGAGCTATGTTCCCCGGCAACGGCGCCAGAAAAGGGTCTTGATAACCCACAAGTATAGGGGATCGCAACAGTTTTCGAGGGTAGAGTATTCAACCCAAATTTGTTGATTCGACACAAGGGGAGCCAAAGAATATTCTCAAGTATTAGCAGCTGAGTTGTCAATTCAACCACACCTGGAAACTTAGTATCTGCAGCAAAGTGTTTAGTAGCAAAGTAATATGATAGTGGTGATAACGTTAACAAAAGGTAACAGTAGTAAAAGTAATGTTTTTGGTATTTTGTAGTGATGATAGCAATAGCAACGGAAAAGTAAATAAGCGAAGAACAATATATGGAAAGCTCGTACGCAATGGATCAGTGATGGAGAATTATGTCGGATGCGGTTCATCATGTAACAGTCATAACCTAGGGTGACACAGAACTAGCTCCAGTTCATTGATATAATGTAGGCATGTATTCCGAATATAGTCATACGTGCTTATGGAAAAGAACTTGCATGACATCTTTTGTCCTACCCTCCCGTCGTAGAGGGGTCCTATTGGAAACTAAGGGATATTAAGGCCTCCTTTTAATAGAGAACCGGAACAAAGCATTAACACATAGTGAATACATGAACTCCTCAAACTATGGTCATCACCGGGAGTGGTCCCGATTATTGTCACTTCGGGGTTGCCGGATCATAACACATAGTAGGTGACTATAGACTTGCAAGATAGGATCTAGAACTCACATATATTCATGAAAACATAATAGGTTCAGATCTGAAATCGTGGCACTCGGGCCCTAGTGACAAGCATTAAGCATAGCAAAGTCATATCAACATCAATCTCAGAACATAGTGGATACTAGGGTTCAAACCCTAACAAAACTAACTCGATTACATGATAAATCTAAACAACCCATCATCGTCCAGCAAGCCTATGATGCAATTACTCACGCACGGCGGTGAGCATCAAGAAATTGGTGATGGAGGATGGTTGATGATGACGACGGCGACGAATCCCCCTCTCCGGAGCCCCGAACGGACTCCAGATCAGCCCTCCCGAGAGAGATTAGGGCTTGGCGGCGGCTCCGTATCGTAAAACGCGATGAAACTTTCTCTTTGATTTTTTTCCTCCTCGAAAGCCAATATATGGAGTTGGAGTTGGCGTCGGAGGGCCACCAGGGGGCCCACGAGGTAGGGGGGCGCGCCCCCCACCCTCGTGGACAGGGTGTGGGCCCCCTGGTCTTCATCTTTGGCGAGGATTTTTTTATTATTTATTCTAAGATATTCCGTGGAGTTTCAGGTCATTCCGAGAACTTTTGTTTTCTGCACATAAAACAACACCATGGCAATTCTGCTGAAAACAGCGTCAGTCCGGATTAGTTCCATTCAAATCATACAAGTTAGAGTCCAAAACAACGGGAAAAGTGTTTGGAAAAGTAGATACGACGGAGACGTATCACACCTCTGGAGCCAATTTCTGAGCCTATTCCTAAACGAACTCCGAAGAAGAGGGGTATTCTATTTCTCAGTCCTGAAGATATGCAAGAGGCAAAGAAATCTATGAAAGAAAAATGTATTAAAGCTGAAGATGTTAAGAATTTACCTCCTATTGAAGAAATACATGGTCTTAATTTACCTCCTATTGAAGAAACACATGGTCTTAATAACCCGACACAGGTAGTAAAGGTAAATTCTCTCTATAGATATGATAAAGTTGTAATCCCATTTACTAAATTTGCTAGCCCATGCTTAGATGAGTTTGATAAATTTATGGCTAAGCAAGAAGATTTGAATGCTTATTTTGGTAGAAAATTAAAAAACAATTCAAATATGCTTGAACACTTGGGTGATTATATGGCTAATGTTAAAGGTGAACTTAAACTTATTAGTAAACGTGCTTCCATTGTTACCACTCAAGTAGAACAAGTACTTAAAGCTCAAAATGATTTTCTCAATGAATTGAATAGTAAAGATAATGATAATGCTGTTAGAGTTATGACTAGAGGTGGTAAAATGACTCAGGAACCTTTGTATCCTGAAGGCCACCCTAAGAGAATTGAGCAAGATTCTCAAAGAAATAATATAGATGCACCTAGTTCTTCTAAAAAGAAGAAAAAGAAAAATGATAGGACTTTGCATGCTTCTAGTGATCCTATTGTTGAAACACCAGAGAATCCAAATGATATTTCTATTTCTAATGCTGAAACTCAATCTGGTAATGAACCTGAAACTATTGGTAATCTTAATGATAATGTTCATAATGATGCTCAACCTAGTAATGATAATGATATAGAAATTGAACCTGCTGTTGATCTTGATAACCTACAATCAAAGAATCAACGTTATGATAAGAAAGACTTTGTTGCTAGGAAACATGGTAAAGAAAGAGAGCCTTGGGTTCAGAGACCCATGCCTTTTCCTCCCAAACCATCCAAGAAAAAGGATGATGAGGATTTTGAGCGTTTTGCTAAAATGATTAGACCTATCTTTTTGCGTATGCGATTAACTGATATGCTCAAAATAAATCCTTATGCTAAGTACATGAGAGATATTATTACAAATAAAAGAAAGATACCGGAAGCTGAAATTTCCACCATGCTTGCTAATTATACCTTTAAGGGTGGAATACCAAAGAAACTTGGAGATCCAGGAGTACCCACTATACCATGCTCCATTAAAAGAAACTATGTTAAAACTGCTTTATGTGATCTTGGAGCCGGTGTTCGTGTTATGCCTCTCCCTTTATATCGTAGACTTGATTTGAATAAGTTGACACCCACTGAAATATCTTTCAAATGGCTGATAAATCAACTGCTATATCTGTCAGTATTTGTGAGGATGTGCCTGTTGTAGTTGCAAACGTTACTATTTTAACGGACTTTGTTATTCTTGATATTCCTGAGGACGATAGTATGTCTATTATTCTTGGAAGACCATTTTTGAATACTGCAGGGGCTGTTATTGGTTTCATTAAAGGCAATGTCACTTTTCATGTTAATGGTAATGAGCATATGGTACACTTTCTGAGGAAACAACCTCAAGTTCATAGTATCAACTCTATTGGAAAAATTCAATCAATTATATTTGGAGGTTTTGAATTTCCTCTTCCTACTGTCAAGAACAAATATGATATTCTTATTATTGGGGATGTGCATATCCCCGTTGAGGTAACATAGTGTTATTAGAAATTTCTCCGGTTCCATGTTATTCAGAATGAGTTCGTTAACAAGACTTGATCAACCTTGTTAGTGGATTCCTTTTGATGATCATGAGATGGATGAAACTAGAAGGCACAACCTTCTGTACCCCACTTTTACTTTCTGTTATTTATATTAAATAAAATGAAAATAAATATTTTTCTATCTGTTATCTGATTATCCATGCAATATAAAAATACCTTGAAAATAAAAGTTCTCCAAATGCCCTGAAATTTAAATATGATTTTTCTAGAATATTTGAGGATTTATGTAACTGAGAACACACCAGGGGGGTCAACCACCTGCCCACGAGGGTGGAGGGCGCGCCCACCCCTCTAGGGCGCGACCCCTGCCTCATGGGCCCACGGTGGCCCTCCTCCACTTATTCCTGCACCCACACACTTCATCTTCCTCCCACAAACACGAATAACCAGCTCAAACCCGAGTCCTAGCTCGTTTTGCTGCCATTTTCGATCTCCTTGCTCAAAGCACCTCTCACAAAACTGCTTGGGGAGATTGTTCCTTGGTATGTGACTCCTCCATTGGTCCAATTAGTTTTTGTTCTAGTGCTTTATTCATTGCAAATTTGTGTGCTTAGGTGACCCTGTTCTTGAGCTTGCATGTCAAATTTATATGGTCAAAAGTAGTTTTGATGCATGATATAGGCCCTAGGCACTTGTAGGAGTAGTTGCTATCAATATTATTGAGTTTGGTTTACTTTTATTTTGAAGTTACTAAAAAATTTCCGAATTTTTCAGAGGAAGAAATATGCTTAGGAAAATGTTCCAAGGTGGTTCTTCAAGGAAGCAAGGACCCAGGCTTGCAATGCGTGATGCTGATGAAGAGCCACCAAGAGACGCTCCAGTGCATCCTTGTGAATGGCCTTCTGAGAACTTTATGGATCGAGCAGGAATTAAGGAAGAATTTAACGCATATTTGTGTAACGCTGATCTTGTGAGCTTCGAGGAAGAGAAGTGCAGCCAGTATCAGTCTCTCACCAGTACCTTTGTGAGGAGGTTTGAATTTTCAACTTCACGTAATTCTCCAACTGTCCTGTTTGATCTTTATGATAAATCTTACACTATGGACTTAGAGGATTTTACCACTGCTTGCAAACTTCCACAATGGGGTAGTATAACGGATCCTCGTAAATCTGAATTTAGAGATTTTCTTGCTAGAATAACTGTGGGAGAATCTAGAGATATTACACAAGCTACCATAGGGAGCATTCTCTTCATTGGTAGATGCATTAATGGTAAAGATGAGGCATGCCACATGTGTGTCCCCGATCTTAGTATTCTTAGGAGTGCTGTGTTAGGAGACACATCATATAATTTGGGAGCCATTGTTGCACGTAGGTTGCATCTTAATAGACTTAATGGAGATCTCTTTGGTGGAATTTATGCAACCCGCATAGCTAATTTTCTTGGTATAGCCATACGCGAAGATGATATTGAATTACCTCCTGCTTATCTAGATTTTAATGCTATGGTTCACCACCAGTTTGTCGAGACGAACGAATCACCTCTCCAGTATCGACTAATCTTTGACAGACACCGTGTTGTCCGTATTACTCTCCCTGCTCCTGCCTTCTTTGATTATCAGGCAAGAGGAGGATATACTATTACCAGAGAGGAGGCAGATGAGTACGAGAGGAGAGAGGAGGCCGCTCGTCGCCACGCTGCAGCTCAGCAGGCGATAGCTGCTGCATTGCAGTACGGCCCCAGCTACTATTATGGATATCCGCTAGACCAACCGTGGCCATAGACCAAGTTAGGCCAAAAGCCTAAGCTTGGGGGAGTACATACTTCCCACTGACATTACATTTATGTACACACACTCATCGCTAGATGTCGGTGCTCATACTTTTTCATTGTATCATCCATGCTAGTTTATTTTCCTTTTTATGCTTTCCTCTTGTGTGTTTAATAAACCTTAGGAAAAACAAAAAAATTAGTTGTAGCTTTTAATTAATTTACTTTCCATGCTTGTAGTAGTAATTAAAAAGAAAATCAAAACAGATTTTCTGTTCTTCTTTTACTTGTTGGGAGCTTTCCTGTGTAAATAGTTTTATTTCTTTTCTTTTCTTCGGGGGTCGATAGGAGAAGACCATAATTAAATTGTTGAAGTGGCTCTTATATGCATTATTGTTGATCTGACAAAAGAGCCCATATTGCCTTGTCTTCTCCTGTTTATTGAATGCCTACAGATTCCATCTTAGTACAATGCACGTGCACTATTATTATTATTCACATCATCCGGTCGTGCAAGTGAAAGGAAATTATAATGTTATATGATGGACTGGCTGAGATGAGAAAAGCTGGTATGAACTCGACCTCTTTTGTTTTTGTAAATATGATTAGTTCATCATTCCTGATTCAGCCTATTATGAATAAACATGTTTGCAATGACAACTAGAGATCATAGTTTCTTGTGCCATGCTTGATTATCTATGAGTTATAATGGTTTACCTTGCGTGCCAACATGCTATTAAAATTGTTATGATGTGGTATGATAGGGTGGTATCCTCCTCTGAATGATTTAAGTGACTTGACTTGGCACATGTTCACGCATGTAGTTGAAACAAAATCAACATAGCCTTCACGATATTTTATGTTCATGGTGGATTATATCCTACTCATGCTTGCATTCGGTGTTGATTAATTTTAATGCATGTTCATGACTTTTGTCGCTCTCTAGCTGGTCGCTTCCCAGTCTTTTGCTAGCCTTCACCTGTACTAAGCGGGAATACTGCTTGTGCATCCAAATCCCTTAAACCCCAAAGTTATTCCACATGAGTCCACTATACCTACCTATATACGGTATCTACCTGCCGTTCCAAGTAAATTTGTATGTGTCAAACTCTAAACTTTCAAATAAATATCCTGTTTTGTATGCTCGAATAGCTCATGTATCAGCTAGGGCTGTGTGTATCTTCCATGTTAGGCGGTTTATTCTCAAGAGGAGTGGACTCCGCTCCTCACTCATGAGATAAATGGCTGGTCACCGGGATGCCCAGTCCCATGCTTTATGCAAACTAAATCAAAATAATTGCAAACAAAACTCCCCCTGGGACTCTTGTTAGTTGTAGGCACTCGTTGTTTCTGTCAGGACCCCGACTCGATGTCACATCGATCTAGCCGGTAACACCTCATATCACTTTGCGGCCTCACGCACGGTATCCCCACGGGTGTCGCCTTACCTTTGCCCGGGACCGTTTGCGCCTTTTGGCTCCCGTATATGATAGTGTCGCTAGCATCCATATGATAAGGAGCCCGGGCTGACATGACTAGTCGTAAACCCAAAGTGGCACAGACTTACAGGGACAGGCATCCATGACCCAGCTTCGAACGTGTCGGTCATCAGCAAGTGGGTCCGGGCTGTAGCACTGGGCTAGCAGGACTCCGGTAAACCGGGCTGTAGCGGGCTAACAGGACTCCGGTACTCAAAGCGTGACATTTCCCCGAAGGGACAGACACAGGAACGAAGAAGGACACATGCCGGCCAGCCTAAGTGTTCCAGAGCAGTAGCAAGCTACCATGGCTCAGCGGTATCACTAGGAGACATTTCCCGGTAAGAGAGGCTACTAAAGATAAACAACTAGATAGTCAGATCCCACACATACCAAGCATTTCAATCATACACACAATATGCTCGATATGTGCAAATACAACGAAGCATCACAACATGACTCTACGACACAAGTACTTTATTCAAGGCTCAGGGAGCCATACATAACATACACAAAGGTACGGGTCTCACGACCCAACATACAAGTCATACAGTCATACAAACCAGCAGCGGAAGTAACTTGTCTGAGTACAGACAACTAGTAAAATAAAAGAGGCTTGGAAAGCCTAGCTATACTACGTGGTCCAACACAAGCTCAGGGTCACCACCTGGGTCTTTAGCCTACTCGTTGATGTCAACGTCTACATAGAACCCATCAGAAGGGGTTGCAGCGTCTTCTGTAAAAAATGTAGATTATAGCAACATGAGTACAAAGGTACTCAGCAAGACTTACATCAGATCCTACATACATGCATATTATCAAGAAGGGTTGGTGGAGTTATTGCAGCAAGCCAGCTTTGACTCTTGGCTAGGCTATCCTACGATACTCCAACTTGAAATGGTTTTGCGCACACGAGTCCACTACTCACCACTTCAATACACTACCGAGGATCCACCTCCGTCTTCCTACGGAAGAGCCATCCTCGGCACTCACACTTATCTTGAGGCTTTTAGTAGTTTCCATTTACTTGTCTATGAACTGTATAGGCAACCAAGTAGTCCTTTACCGCGGACGCGGCTATTCGAATAGATCATGTTAACCCTGCAGGGGTGTACTCCTTCATACACGCTCTCACCACTTACCGTCGTTTACACGACATGTACTCGGCAACCTTCAAGCGGAAGCCCAACGTGGGTGTCGGCCACGACCTACCTAATCACCTAAGCCTCCAGTCCAGGTTTATCGCCTATCCAGGTTCCATCCGCAGGGAGTCCGGCCGAGGTTTCCCATATGGCCCCGAACGATGTGAACAGGGTTCCCGAGATACCTAACGGGTATTCGGTACACCGTGCCACGTACCTACCGCATCATAGCCCACCCCTACGGTCAGCGCTGTCCACGGCCTCCAGTAGGCTACAAACACCAGAAACTACTTGCAACTCCTGGACGGAGAACTAGGGTGAATAAGAAGCCGAGAGGGTCCATTGGTTTCGGGCCCAATGCATGGTAGTAGCTGATTCTTAAATCACACATACAGATCTCAGTGCTTAAGGTCGGCTTCAATGAAACAACCCACCATGTACTCCTACATGGCCTCTCATCGATACCTTTACCAAATCGTGTTCACCACACCACTCTCATTACCGACATAATCATTTCACTCTAGCCCATCACCCAGATGAACCAGACCTGACACGACTCTAAGCATAGCAGGCATAGCAAGGTAGGAACAACACATGCATATGGCTCAATCAACTCCTACACATGCTAGTGGGTTTCATCTAGTTACTGTGGCAATGACAGGTCATGCAGAGGAAATGGGTTCAACTACCGTAGCACACAGCAGTTTGAAACGCGTTGTCTTAATGCAGTAAAAGAGAGCAGGAGCGAGAACATGGGATTGTATCGATATGATCAAATGGTTGGTTGCTTGCCTGATGGTTCGATGCACTGATACGGTTCTTCGTTAGGGTAATCACGGTACTCCTCGGAGGCAGAACCTGTCGCAAAGGACACCGATACACAACCATCACCAAACAATGTGCAACAATATGATGCATGCATGAAACATGGAATTACGAGTGTGTTGGGCTAATGCAACTAAAACCAGAAGGGTTTGAACAAATTTGAATCAAAGATTCAAATTTCAAACTCAAACATGGCCTTTTAAAGTGCTTTTCCTTAATCTGCTTAAAACATCAATTTAACTTGTTTGATCATGCATGAAAATAGTACAGATGGATAGATTGGATTTTTCTGATCATTTTTCATATATAATTTGTCTGATTTGGAGTTACAGAATAAAAGTTATGAATTTTTGAAGTTTAAATAATATTCTGGAATTTCCTGATTTAAATTAAATCCAGAAATATATATATATTGCGCCAGCATGACGTCAGCATGACGTCAGTGGTCAACTGCGGCTGGCTGGGGTCAAACCTGACGTGTGGGGTCCACACGTCAGTGACAGGGGGGTTTAACAGGGTTA
>NC_041390.1:44405533-44442787 GCF_002162155.2 Triticum dicoccoides | reverse complement strand
GGGGGGGGGGTAGTTAGTTTAACTGATTCGGTTAGTGCTAATCCTAATTAGCTAACAGGGCTGGGCCCACCTGTCAGGGACACAGGGGGGGTCCTGCCGTGGTCAAGGTGGGTCAAACCCACCGGCGACATGACGCCGGCGAGGCCCGAGACGGCGGCGCGATGCAGAAACGCGCTACAGGGCACGGGCGAGGCCGTGCTTGGGCTCGTTGGAGAGCCCTTGCTCCCGCACGTCGAACGGTGGTGGTGGCCGTGCCTGAGGTGGCCGGTACCGACGACGGCGAGCTCGCGAGCGGCGGCCGGAGTTCGGCCAACGGCGGGTTAGGCGATGCAGGGCGCTAGGGAAGGCGTTGGTGCGTGCTACGTGCTCCTGGTGAGGTGTGGAGCACGATGGTGTGCTCGGCTTCGAGCTACAACGGCTCCAGCCACGGCGGCGACGAGGCACGGCGGCGGCGAGCTTTGGAGCTCAGGGGGGCGGCAGCTACAGGATGCTAGGGACGACGGGGCAAGGGGGAATCGGGTCAGTGGCTCACCGCGGAGCTGCAGGGATGGTTAGCGGGCTCGGGGACGTCCGGTAGCTCTCGATTCGACGGCGACGATCTCCGGTGGCCGAGGAGGGGAACGGCGACGTGGGCGGCGATGCAGGGCTTCCGGAGGGGCTTGGCTTGGTGGGGAGGAAGAGGGGGTCGCGGCGGAGCTCCTGAGCTCAGCGGAGGGGTGAGGGGTGGCCGGTGACGGCTGCTATGGCGAACGGCGGCGATGGTGGTGTTCGGCCGTGAGAGAGAGAGCGAGGGAGAGGAGGGGAAGAACCGAGGGAGAGTGAGAGAGAGCAGGGGAGGGCGTGGCGTCATCCGGGGCATCGAGGGCGACGAGAAGGGCGCCAGGCAGGCAGGGAGGGAGGTGGCGTGGCGCGGTGGCGCGCGCGCGCGCCGGCCACACTCCCCTCCCTCTGTCGAGGACGAAGACGACAGAGGAGGGAGGCGGGCTGGGCCGCCTGCTGGCTGGGCCGGCCAGCTGGCTGGGCTCCACAGGGAGGAGCCCAGGTAAGCTTCTCCCTTTTATTTATTTCTGTTTTCTAATTTTTGACATTTGTTTTGATTTAAATAAAATATTAAATCATTTTATAACCTTATGCCAATTTTTGCAGGGGCTAGATATAATATTCCAGAGCTCCTTTATAAATGGCATAATATTTGGACATATATTAATATATATAATTAATATATTTCCAAAGCAAATATTTATGCATTAAATCCAAATGCCCAAAATAAATACCTATGAGCTCTTAAAAATATTGATTTGATTTTTATCTCTGTCCAATATTTTCAGAGAGCAACATGAGCATTTTCTTGGACCCTTTTGGAGAAATTTTTATTTGGGTCATTTTTTTCAAAATGATTCTGAGGGTTCCACAAATCCCCATTTCAAATTAAATGGAATTTTAAACATGATGCACACACTCTGATGCATGACTAGCTAGGGTGTGACAACTCACCCCCACTCAAAAGAATCTCGTCCCGAGATTTGGGTTCCTCCGGGAAGAAGGCGGGATACTCAAGTCGAAGACGATCCTCCCTTTCCCAAGTTGCTTCATCCTCAGAATGGTGCGACCATTGAACTTTGAGAAACTTGATATTATGACGTCGGGTGGTACGTTCGGCCTGATCGAGGATACGAACGGGTTACTCTCGATATGTAAGATTATCTTGGAGATCAAGCGTTTCGTGGTCCACTCCACGGATAGGATCCGAGAAGCAACGCCTGAGTTGAGAAACGTGGAAGACATCGTGGACTCTCGAAAGGTGCGGATGTAGTTCCAACTGGTAGGCAACTTCTCCTCGTTTGGCGAGAATGCGAAAAGGTCCAATGTAACGAGGAGCCAATTTGCCTTTGATACCGAAACGATGGGTTCCCTTCAGAGGGGTGACCCGAAGATAAGCCTTCTCGTCAACCTCGAAAGTCATAGCCTTATGTTTTCGGTCATATTGACTCTTTTGACGAGATTGGGCTGTTTTCAACTTTTCACGAACGATGCGAACTTATTCTTCTGCTTCCTGAATCATATCCGGGCCAAAGAATTGTCTTTCCCCGGTCTCTGACCAGTTAAGGGGTGTTCGACACCGTCGTCCATAGAGAACTTCAAAAGGGGCTTTACCCAAGCTAGATTGATAGCTGTTGTTGTAAGCGAATTCGGTAAATTGAAGGCACTTCTCCCAGTCCATTCCGAATGAGATAACAGAGGCTCGAAGCATGTCTTCTAGAATTTGGTTGACGCGTTCCACTTGACCACTCGACTGAGGGTGGAAAGCGGTGCTGAAGGAGAGACGGGTTCCCATAGCATTTTGGAAACTTTCCCAAAATCGAGAGGTGAAAAGACTTCCTCGATCCGAGTTAATTTCCAAAGGAACACCATGAAGAGACACTATACGGGAGATGTATAAGTCTGCCAGCTGACTAGCGGTTATATTCTCACGAACAGGTAGGAAATGGGCTACCTTGGAAAGACGATCGACAACGACGAAGATAGCATTATTCCCTCTCTTGGTCCTGGGAAAACCGGTAATGAAATCCATACCAATTTTATCCCATTTCCATTCAGGAATAGCTAAGGGTTGAAGGGTGCCAGCAGGCCGTTGATGCTCTGCTTTTACACGACGACAGACGTTGCAATTAGCAATATACTGAGCAATTTCTCTCTTCATCCTAGTCCACCAGAACCTCTGGCGTAGGTCCTGATACATCTTAGTACTACCGGGATGAATGGTGAGAGGAGATTCATGAGCCTCCTTAAGGATCAACTGCCGTAGATGCTGGTTCTTGGGAACCACTAGACGGTTCTCAAAGTACACAACACCATGATCATTTGTGGAGAAACAACTAGCACCTCCGCTAGCAATGTTCTCTTTGATTTTAGATATTCCCTTATCTCGCTTTTGGGCAGCGATGATTTGATCCGTAAGAGTAGGTTTTGCTACCAAGGGGGAAAGAAAACCTTGAGGTACAATGTGAAGGTTAAGCTTCCGAAATTCCTCATGGAGAAGCGGTTGACTTTGTTGTAACATCAGGTTGTTACAATAAGATTTACGACTTAGCGCATCAGCCATGACGTTGGCTTTCCCTGGGGTGTAGGTTATTCCTAAGTCGAAGTCTGTGATCAATTCAACCCAACGTCTTTGCCTGAGATTCAGATCCGGTTGGGTGAAAATGTACTTCAGACTTTGGTGATCAGTGAATATTTCGCAACGGTTACCGAGGAGGTAATGTCGCCAGGTCTTAAGTGCATAGACTACGGCTGCAAGCTCTAGATCATGAGTAGGATAATTCTCCTCATGTGGGTGCAATTGCCGTGAAGCGTAGGCAATTACGTGTCGATCTTGCATGAGAATGCAACCTAGTCCTTGTCGTGAGGCGTCGCAGTAGATAACAAAGTCCTTGGAGAAGTCTGGCGGTACCAGTACGGGAGCAGACGTCAGGCGTCTTTTCAGTTCCTGAAAGCTGTGCTCACATTGTGGAGTCCACTCGAACTTCTTATCTTTCTTGAGGAGTTCGGTTAGAGGTTTAGCAACCTTGGAGAAGTTCTCGACAAAGCGACGACAATAGCTCGCTAAGCCCAGAAAACTCCGAACTTGCTTGACCGACTCAGGTGGAGTCCAATTAAGGACGGCTTGAACTCGCTCAGGGTTAACAGCAATACCTTTACCAGATATTACATGACCCAGATAGGTCACTTCTGACAACCAGAATTCACATTTAGAAAATTTGGCATAAAGGCGATGCTCTCGAAGTTTCTTCAACACTAGCCTTAGATGTTCAGCATGTTCCTCCTCGTTCTTGGAGTAGATGAGTATATCATCGAGGTAAACCACGACGAATTTATCCAAATACTCCATGAAGATTGAGTTCATTAACCGAGAAAAGGTGGCTGGAGCATTGGTTAAACCGAAGGACATGACGGTGTACTCGTATTGGCCATAACGAGTAACAAAGGCCGTTTTAGGAATGTCCCCGTTTCTGATTTTGATTTGATGGTAGCCCAACCTCAAATCCATCTTGGAGAAGACTGAGGATCCAGCGAGCTGATTGTACAGGTCGTTGATCCTGGGAAGCGGATATTTGTTCTTGATTGTGACCAAGTTGACAGGTCGGTAATCTACAACCATCCGGTCCGTACCATCCTTCTTCTTGACGAATAGGACGGGGCAAGCCCATGGAGATGAACTAGGGCGGATGAAACCCTTTTTCAAGGACTCATCGAGTTGTTTCTTAAGCTCGGCTAGTTCTAGTGGTGCCATCTTATAAGGTCTTCTAGCAATCGGAACGGTTCCTGGGATGAGGTCTATTACGAACTCAACATCCCTGTCAGGTGGAACACCTGGCAATTCCTCTGGGAAGACATCCGGGAAGTCACGGACTACCAGAACGTCCTCAAGATCTGGCAAAGGGCTGGCGTTAAGAGAATATAATTGTCGCTTGGCTATTCGGGTTAGGACATTGACTATCTTCCCCGAAGGATGAGTGAGTTGAACAGTCCTAGAGAAGCAATCAATTTTGGCTTGATGAGCCGACATCCAGTCCATACCCAGAATGATATTAATATCTGAAGATTTAAGGGCTATCAAGGACGCGAGGAAGACAAGTCTGTCGACTTGGATTTCATTTCCATAACTTACCCTAGAGGTCTGCCATCTAGAACCAGGAGTACAAATTTCCATAGTGGATGGCATGTCACAGAATGCAACGTTATGCAAACGAGCATAATTTTCGGATATAAAAGAATGAGAGGCTCCTGTATCGAAAAGAATAGATGCCGGGTGGCAGTTAACAAGAAGCGTACCGAGAACGACGTTGGGATCCTCTTGAGCTTCTTCGGCCGAGATACAGTTGACATGGCCACGTGAAGCGGTGGCCGGCTTGGCGTGGAACACTTTCCCTGTCGGCTTGCCACGGCCAATAGCTTTAGCAGACTGGTTGGGGTTGGTCTGGGGACACTCACGCATATAGTGGCCAGATTCCCCACACTTGAAACAAGTCACGGAACTGGTACGTGGAGGAGCATTGTTAGTTGGACCCCCATAGGGCTTGGCTGGTGCAGACTGTTGAACAGGGCGAGGCGCCTGGAAAGATGGCCTCGGTGTGAACCTGGGTGGCAGGGCAGTGTTGGGTACCCACACGCGGTGCTTCTGAGGACCAGCACCGGATGAGGAACCCATGTCACGGCCATGCTTGCGGGTTGCGTCATAGTCAGTCTGACCAGTTTCAGCACTGATGGCCTTGTTGACAAGTTTCTGAAAAGATGTGCACTCATGCAGACGGAGGTCACGGCGAAGCTCAGGACTAAGTCCCTTACGGAACCTTGCTTGCTTCTTAGCATCAGTAGACACTTCCTCAGTTGCATATCGTGCGAGATTACCAAACTCCCTGCTGTAAGCATCCACAGAAAGTTGGCCTTGGGTGAAACTGCAAAATTCCTCACGTTTACGGTCCATGAGACCCTCCGGAATGTGATGTTCACGGAAAGCCTCACTGAATTCAGCCCAAGTAGTGACATGGCCCGCTGGGCGCATAGCTCCATAATTCTCCCACCATGGACTGGCGGGGCCTTCAAGATGATATGCAGCAAAGGTGACCTTGTCAGCCTCCGCTACCAGCGCGGAACGCAGTTTGTGAGCGATACTGCGAAGCCAGTCATCAGCGTCGAGGGGCTCGACGGAGTGGTGGAACATGGGTGGATGCAATTTGATAAAATCACTGAGTGACACCACGTTAGTCCTCTGATGGTGTGTCGTGTTCTGTTCAATACGCTCCAACAAACGGTTGGTCTCCCGCTTGTTTCTCTCAGCTTCCATCATAACCTCGGCTAGTGAAGGAGGATGAGGCAGATTTGCCTCCCTGACTTCACTGCCTTCGGCCTGCTCTTGAGGAGCAGGGTTAGCGCGCGTGTTGACCATCCTAGGTAAACAAAACAATGATTTAGTCAGGATGATAAAATTCCGACATAGGTTATAAAATGTAAGGTATAACTCGAAATGCAAGATGATCATCCGTATGACATGGTAAATACAGAAACTGCTTCTTTATTCCATCGTCATACACACCATACAGGGTTTAGTACAAGACCAAACAAAGTACTATTACGGTGAAAAGAGGATTACATCTCATCGGAGGCATTCCAAGCTCCTTTACATTATTTTTCTACTCCTCCGGAAAGAGTACAAACTAGGTCATATCCCACGAGTCACGCGGGACGATAGACGACACAGCTAGTGCGAACTAGTGATACTATCACTAACTCAGACCGATCCATAGTAGTCCTCATAGAAGTCACCTCCATAGCCTGGAAGCTCAACATGATCATCCGGAAACAGACGATCTCGCGGAGCTTGCGGACCATAGGGGCTAGGATGAGGTCTTGGACCAACAGACGGTGGCCTGCGGGGACCGCGAGGTGGGGTGATGCCTCCTACATCACGCCAACCCATCACGTCTGGCAGAGCAGATCTCACAGGATAGAGATCGCGCATATCTGAATATCCAGCTTGCACCGCCGGTGCAAACCGAGTCAATGTGGCCCAGTGGTCAGCACGGGTATTGAAGAGCTCTAGCCTCAAGGCCCGATTTTCACGGTCCTTATCCTCGAGCATCTCAGCAGTGGTGCGAGTCCGTGAATCCTCCTGAGTGGGGTCAGCATAGATAGCCTGGAGATACCCTTGTGCTCCCGGAAGTGATCCTGGCATATACCGGAAATCAGAGTCCCGAAATAGACCAGATCGGACTCGCATGATGGTCATCATAGAGTAGGCGGCATCCTGCACAGCCATCTCAATAGTAACCCCGAGTCCATAGGAGCAGTGAAGGGGCTCGGTGGATCCAGGATAAGATGGAAATATCCTGACAGTGCAGAGATACTGGCTTTGATTAAAATCTCGAAATTGCTCTTCGACCGTGTACTCAGGATACCAGCGGTATCCAGCCTCAGTCATTACCCTGACCAACTTGGCAGTATGGCCGGGTACATCTAGGCATCGAGTCAGGCGAACCACTTGATTGAGGTCGCGAGTGGCCATCTGAAAGCACAATCGTAATGCAAAGGCATTAGAATTTCTAGCAAAATTTCGGCAGCATAACAGCTGTAAATGCTCAAGAAGGATTTTGAGACATTTGACAAAGGATTTCATACACACTCAACATCATCATATCAAAGTTCTGAGACCATCCTAGCAACATAATGTGGTAAAAGAACTGAACTAGGCTTGTATCCATCATACCTATAAGGTACTACTGATTAGTAACACGTGATCCTGATAGAGAGAATAGGTCCTAATTCCTTAACCCCCGGTGGAAGAATGGACTGACTCAGATCAGAATGTCATAAGATGAAGGAGTAAAAAGAGCCTTACGTTCCAACCCACAAACAATTCCCCTACATATAACTAAAGAATTTCTAGACTCAACATCGACCAGTTTGGCTTGGAGAACCTACAGGCAGTCCGGCTCTGATGCCAACGCTGTCAGGACCCCGACTCGATGTCACATCAATCTAGCCGGTAACACCTCATATCACTTTGCGGCCTCACGCACGGTATCCCCACGGGTGTCGCCTTACCTTTGCCCGGGACCGTTTACGCCTTTTGGCTCCCGTATATGATAGTGTCGCTAGCATCCATATGATAAGGAGCCCGGGCTGACATGACTAGTCGTAAACCCAAAGTGGCACAGACTTACAGGGACAGGCATCCATGACCCAGCTTCGAACGTGTCGGTCATCAGCAAGTGGGTTCGGGCTGTAGCACTGGGCTAGCAGGACTCCGGTAAACCGGGCTGTAGCGGGCTAACAGGACTCCGGTACTCAAAGCGTGACATTTCCCCGAAGGGACAGACACAGGAACGAAGAAGGACACATGCCGGCCAGCCTAAGTGTTCCAGAGCAGTAGCAAGCTACCATGGCTCAGCGGTAACACTAGGAGACATTTCCCGGTAAGAGAGGCTACTAAAGATAAACAACTAGATAGTCAGATCCCACACATACCAAGCATTTCAATAACATACACACAATATGCTCGATATGTGCAATACAACATGGCATCACAAAATGACTCTACGACTCAAGTAGTTTATTCAATAGGCTCCGAGGAGCGAGATATTACAAACATGGGTCTCATGACCCAACAATCAGAGCATACAAGTCAAGGCACAAGCGGAAGCTATCATGTCTGAGTACAGACATCTATAAATGAAAAAGGCTGAGAAGCCTGACTATCTACCAGATCCTGCCGAGGGCACAAGATCGTAGCTGAGGTATCAAGCTAAACGTCGAAGTCCAAGCGGAACTACTAGTGAGACTGAAGTCTCTCTGCAAAAACATAAAATAGGCAAACGTGAGTACAAATGTACCCAGCAAGACTTACATCAGAACTATCTACATATGCATCATTATCAACAAAGGGGTGGTGGGGTTTAACTGCAGCAAGCCAGCTTTGACTCGGTGGCTATCCTAACTACGACTGCAAGTGAATCTTTTGAGGTGGCGCACACGAGTCCACATATTCACCATATCAATACACCACTATGGATCCGCTCCCGTCTCCCTACGAGAACGCCATCCATAGCACTCACGCTTATCTTGCGTATTTTAGAGTATCCACTTTCACTTGTCCATGAACTGATATAAGCAACCCAGAAGTCCTTTACCGCGGACACGGCTATTCGAATAGATGATGTTAACCCTGCAGGGGTGTACTTCTTCATACATGTTTCCACCACTTAGCGTCTGCACACGACATGTGCTCGGCAGACTTCAAGCGAAAGCCGACGTGGGTGTAGACCACGACCTACCTAAACACTCAAGTCTCTAGTCCAGGTTTATCGCCTATTCGGGTTCCATCCATGAGGAGATCCGGCCGGAGTTTCGCTCACAGCCCCAAACGATGTGAACAGGGTTCCCGAGATACCAAACGGGCATCCGGTACACCGTGCCACGTACCTACCGCATCACAGCCCACCCCTACGGTCAGCGCTGTCCACGGCCTCCAGTAAGCTACAAACACCAGAAACTACTTGCAACTCCTGGACAGAGGACTAGGGTGAATAAGAAGTCGAGCGGGGTCATATTTCAGGGCCCAATGTATGGTAGTAGCTGAATCATGGATCACAAACACAGAACTCAGTTCCTGAGGACGGCTTCAATGAGACAACCCACCATGTACTCCTACATGGCCTCTATACCAACACTGTCAGGACCCCGACTCGATGTCACATCGATCTAGCCGGTAACACCTCATATCACTTTGCGGCCTCACGCACGGTATCCCCACGGGTGTCGCCTTACCTTTGCCCGGGACCGTTTGCGCCTTTTGGCTCACGTATATGATAGTGTCGCTAGCATCCATATGATAAGGAGCCCGGGCTGACATGACTAGTCGTAAACCCAAAGTGGCACAGACTTACAGGGACAGGCATCCATGACCCAGCTTCGAACGTGTCGGTCATCAGCAAGTGGGTCCGGGCTGTAGCACTGGGCTAGCAGGACTCCGGTAAACCGGGCTGTAGCGGGCTAACAGGACTCCGGTACTCAAAGCGTGACATTTCCCCGAAGGGACAGACACAGGAACGAAGAAGGACACATGCCGGCCAGCCTAAATGTTCCAGAGCAGTAGCAAGCTACCATGGCTCAACGGTAACACTAGAAGACATTTCCCGGTAAGAGAGGCTACTAAAGATAAACAACTAGATAGTCAGATCCCACACATACCAAGCATTTCAATCATACACACAATATGCTCGATATGTGCAAATACAACGAAGCATCACAACATGACTCTACGACACAAGTACTTTATTTAAGGCTCAGGGAGCCATACATAACATACACAAAGGTACGGGTCTCACGACCCAACATTCAAGTCATACAGTCATACAAACCAGCAGCGGAAGTAACTTGTCTGAGTACAGACAACTAGTAAAATAAAAGAGGCTTGGAAAGCCTAGCTATACTACATGGTCCTTCACAAGCTCAGGGTCACCACCTGGGCCTTTAGCCTACTCGTTGATGTCAACGTCTACATAGAACCCATCAGAAGGGGTTGCAGCGTCTTCTGTAAAAATGTAGATTATAGCAAAATGAGTACAAAGGTACTCAGCAAGACTTACATCAGATCCTACATACATGCATATTATCAAGAAGGGTTGGTGGAGTTATTGCAGCAAGCCAGCTTTGACTCTTGGCTAGACTATCCTACGATACTCCAACTTGAAATGGTTTTGCGCACACGAGTCCACTACTCACCACTTCAATACAGTACCGAGGATCCGCCTCCGTCTTCCTATGGAAGAGCCATCCTCGGCACTCACACTTATCTTGAGGCTTTTAGTAGTTTCCATTTACTTGTCTATGAACTGTATAGGCAACCAAGTAGTCCTTTACCGCGGACGCGGCTATTCGAATAGATTATGATAACCCTGCAGGGGTGTACTTCTTCATACATGTTTCCACCACTTAGCGTCTGCACACGACATGTGCTCGGCAGACTTCAAGCGAAAGCCGACGTGGGTGTAGACCACGACCTACCTAAACACTTAAGCCTCTAGTCCAGGTTTATCGCCTATCCAGGTTCCATCCGCAGGGAGTCCGGCCGAGGTTTCCCATACGGCCCCGAACGATGTGAATAGGGTTCCCGAGATACCTAACGGGTATTCGGTACACCCGGCCACGTACCTACCGCATCATAGCCCACCCCTACGGTCAGCGCTGTCCACGGCCTCCAGTAGGCTACAAACACCAGAAACTACTTGCAACTCCTGGACAGAGAGCTAGGGTGAATAAGAAGTCGAGCGGGGTCATATTTCAGGGCCCAATGCATGGTAGTAGCTGTATCTTAAATCACACATACAGATCTCAGTGCTTAAGGTCGGCTTCAATGAAACAACCCACCATGTACTCCTACATGGCCTCTCATCGATACCTTTACCAAATCGTGTTCACCACACCACTCTCATTATCGACATAATCATTTCACTCTAGCCCGTCACCCAGATGAACCAGACCTGACACGACTCTAAGCATAGAAGGCATAGCAAGGTAGGAACAACACATGCATATGGCTCAATCAACTCCTACACATGCTAGTGGGTTTCATCTAGTTACTGTGGCAATGACAGGTCATGCAGAGGAAATGGGTTCAACTACCGTAGCACACAGTAGTTTGAAACGCGTTGTCTTAATGCAGTAAAAGAGAGCAGGAGCGAGAACATGGGATTGTATTGATATGATCAAATGGTTGGTTGCTTGCCTGATGGTTCGATGCATTGATACGGTTCTTCGTTAGGGTAATCACGGTACTCCTCGGAGGCAGAACCTGTCGCAAAGGACACCGATACACAACCATCACCAAACAATGTGCAACAATATGATGCATGCATGAAACATGGAATTATGAGCGTGTTGGGCTAATGCAACTAAAACCAGAAGGGTTTGAACAAATTTGAATCAAAGATTCAAATTTCAAACTCAAACATGGCCTTTTAAAGTTCTTTTCCTTAATCTGCTTAAAACATCAATTTAACTTGTTTGATCATGCATGAAAATAGTACAGATGGATAGATTGGATTTTTCTGATCATTTTTCATATATAATTTGTCTGATTTGGAGTTACAGAATAAAAGTTATGAATTTTTGAAGTTTAAATAATATTCTGGAATTTCCTGATTTAAATTAAATCCAGAAATATATATATTGCGCCAGCATGACGTCAGCATGACGTCAGTGGTCAACTGCGGCTGGCTGGGGTCAAACCTGACGTGTGGGGTCCACACGTCAGTGACAGGGGGGTTTAACAGGGTTAGTTTAATTCTAATTAGGAATTAGTGGCGCTGGGGCCCACTGGTCAGTGTCAGGGGGGGTAGTTAGTTTAACTGATTCGGTTAGTGCTAATCCTAATTAGCTAACAGGGCTGGGCCCACCTGTCAGGGACACAGGGGGGGTCCTGCCGTGGTCAAGGTGGGTCAAACCCACCGGCGACATGACGCCGGCGAGGCCCGAGACGGCGGCGCGATGCGGAAACGCGCTACAGGGCACGGGCGAGGCCGTGCTTGGGCTCCTTGGAGAGCCCTTGCTCCCGCGTGTCGAACGGTGGTGGTGGCCGTGCCTGAGGTGGCCGGTACCGACGACGGCGAGCTCGCGAGCGGCGGCCGGAGTTCGGCCAACGGCGGGTTAGGCGATGCAGGGCGCTAGGGAAGGCGTTGGTGCGTGCTACGTGCTCCTGGTGAGGTGTGGAGCACGATGGTGTGCTCGGCTTCGACCTACAACGGCTCCAGCCATGGCGGCGACGAGGCACGGCGGCGGCGAGCTTCGGAGCTCAGGGGGGCGGCAGCTACAGGATGCTAGGGACGACGGGGCAAGGGGGAATCGGGTCAGTGGCTCACCGCGGAGCTGCAGGGATGGTTAGCGGGCTCGGGGACGTCCGGTAGCTCTTGATTCGACGGCGACGATCTCCGGTGGCCGAGGAGGGGAACGGCGATGTGGGCGGCGATGCAGGGCTTCCGGAGGGTCTTGGCTTGGTGAGGAGGAGAGGGGGTCGCGGTGGAGCTCCTGAGCTCAGCGGAGGGGTGAGGGGTGGCCGGTGATGGCTGCTATGGCGAACGGCGGCGATGGTGGTGTTCGGCCGTGAGAGAGAGAGCGAGGGAGAGGAGGGGAAGAACCGAGGGAGAGTGAGAGAGAGCAGGGGAGGGCGTGGCGTCGTCCGGGGCATCGAGCGCGACGAGAAGGGCGCCAGGCAGGCAGGGAGGGAGGTGGCGTGGCGCGGTGGCGCGCGCGCGCGCCGGCCACACTCCCCTCCCTCTGTCGAGGACGAAGACGACAGAGGAGGGAGGCGGGCTGGGCCGCCTGCTGGCTGGGCCGGCCAGCTGGCTGGGCTGCACAGGGAGGAGCCCAGGTAAGCTTCTCCCTTTTATTTATTTCTGTTTTCTAATTTCTGACATTTGTTTTGATTTAAATAAAATATTAAATCATTTTATAACCTTATGCCAATTTTTGCAGGGGCTAGATATAATATTCCAGAGCTCCTTTATAAATGGCATAATATTTGGACATATATTAATATATATAATTAATATATTTCCAAAGCAAATATTTATGCATTAAATCCAAATGCCCAAAATAAATACCTATGAGCTCTTAAAAATATTGATTTGATTTTTATCTCTGTCCAATATTTTCAGAGAGAAACATGAGCATTTTCTTGGACCCTTTTGGAGAAATTTTTATTTGGGTCATTTTTTTCAAAATGATTCTGAGGGTTCCACAAATCCCCATTTCAAATTAAATGGAATTTTAAACATGATGCACACACTCTGATGCATGACTAGCTAGGGTGTGACAGTTTCGAGCAAGCCATGGATTGATGCTTGTTGGTGGAAGGGGGAGTATAAACTTTACCATTCTGTTTGGGAACCGCCTATAATGTGTGTAGCATGGAAGATATCGCCATCTCTTGGTTGTTATGTTGACAGTGAAAGTATACCGCTCAAAATATTACTCACCTCTGTTTCAAAACCGAGCTCTGGCACCTCTACAAATCCCTGCTTCCCTCTGCGAAGGGCCTATCTATTTACTTTTATGCTGAGTCATCATCCTCTTATTTAAAAACACCAGTTGGAGAGCACCACTATCATTTGCATTCATTACTGTTAGTTTACATTGAGTATGACTTGACTGGATCTCTTTTACCATGAATTACAATATCTAGTCAGTCCTTGATCTTTAAAGGTGCTCTGCTTTTATGTTTTGCGGTCTCAGAAAGGGCTAGTGAGATACCACCTTGTTATATCATATTATGACTGTTTTGAGAAAGTGTTGTGATCCAAGATTTATTATTATGCCTCGCTAGTTGATTATGCCATTGATATGAGTAAACTTGAGACCTATGCGTTATTGTGAATGTGGTTAGTTATAATCTTTGCTGAAAACTTGAATGCTGGCTTTACAAATTTACAACAACAAGAGCAAACAGAGTTTGTAAAAGTTTTTCTTTATCACTTTCAGTTTATCAACTGAATTGCTTGAGGACAAGCAAAGGTGTAAGCTTGGGTAGTTGATACATCTCCAACGTATCTACTTTTCCAAACACTTTTGCCCTTGTCTTGGACTCTAACTTGCATGATTTGAATGAAACTAACCCGAACTGACGCTATTTTTAGCAGAATTACCATGGTGTTATTTATGTGCAGGAGCAAACATTCTCGGAATGACCTGAAACTTCACGGAGCCACTTTTTAGAAAATAAGAAAAATACCTGCCAAAGATGAAGGCCAGGGGGCCCACGTCTCTCCAGGAGGGGGGGCGCCCCCTACCTCATGGGCACCCTGTTGCCTCTCTGACTCCATCTCCACCTCCATATATTGAGTTTCAGGGAGAAAAAAATCAGAGAGAAGAAATCATTGCGTTTTACGATACGAAGCCGCCGCCAAGCCCTAAAACCTCTCGGGAGGGCTGATCTGGAGTCCGTTCGGGGCTCCGGAGAGGGGAATCCGTCGCCATCGTCATCATCAACCATCCTCCATCACCAATTTCATGATGCTCACTGCTGTGCGTGAGTAATTCCATCGTAGGATTGCTGGACGGTGATGGCTTTGATGGGATCTATCATGTAATCGAGTTAGTTTTGTTAGGGTTTGATCCCTAGTGTCCACTATGTTTTGAGATTGATGTTGCTATGACTTTGCTATGCTTAATGCTTGTCACTAGGGCCCGAGTGCCATGATTTCAGATCTGAACCTATTATGTTTTCATCAATATATGAGTGTTCTTGATCCTATCTTGCAAGTCTATAGTCACCTATTATGTGTTATGATCCGTTAACCCCGAAGTGACAATAATCGGGATACTTACCGATGATGACCGTAGTTTGAGGAGTTCATGTATTCACTACGTGTTAATGATTTGTTCCGGTACTCTATTAAAAGGAGGCCTTAATATCCCTTAGTTTCCGTAAGGACCCCGCTGCCACGGGAGGGTAGGACAAAAGATGTCATGCAAGTTCTTTTCCATAAGCACGTATGACTATATTCGGAATACATGCCTACATTATATCAATGAACTGGAGCTGGTTCTGTGTCACCCTAGGTTATGACTGTTACATGATGAACCGCATCCGACATAATTCTCCATCACTGATCCATTGCCTACGAGCTTTCCATATATTGTTCTTCGCTTATTTACTTTTCCGTTGCTATTGCTATCATCACTACAAAATACCAAAAACATTACTTTTACTACTGTTACCTTTTGTTAACGTTATCACTAATATCATATTACTTTGCTACTAAACACTTTGCTGCAGATATTAAGTTTCCAGGTGTGGTTGAATTGACAACTCAGCTGCTAATACTTGATAATATTCTTTGGCTCCCCTTGTGTCGAATCAATAAATTTGGGTTGAATACTCTACCCTCGAAAACTGTTGCGATCCCCTATACTTGTGGGTTATCAATAGTCTCTTCTCACCGGCAAGTTTGAAATCGTAATTGAGCTCTTTAATGGCCCAATATGCCTTATGTTCTAGTTTGAGAGGTAAGTGGCATGCTTTTCCATAAACCATTTTATACGGAGACATACCCATAGGATTTTTATATGCAGTTCTATAGGCCCATAATGCATCATCAAGTTTCTTCCCCCAATTCTTTCTGGATCTATTAACAGTCTTTTGCAAAATTAATTTAATCTCTCTATTACTCAGTTCTACTTAACCACTAGACTGTGGGTGGTATGGAGATGCAATTCTATGATTAACACCATACTTAGCAAGCATTTTACGAAAGGCACCATGAATAAAATGTGAACCACCATCAGTCATTAAATATCTAGGGACTCCAAACCTCAGAAAAATAACTTCTTTAAGCATCTTAATAGAGGTGTTATGATCAGCACTACTATTTGGAATAGCTTCTACCCACTTAGTAAAGTAATCAACAACAACTAAAATATGTGTATACCCATTAGAGGAAGGAAACAGTCCCATATAATCAAAGCCCCAAACATCAAATGGTTCAATACCAAGTGAATAGTTCATAGGAATTTCTTGACGTATACTAATATTACCAATTCTTTTACATTCATCACAAGACAAGACAAACTTACGGGCATCTTTGAAAAGAGTAGGCCAATAAAAACCGGATTGCAATACCTTATGTGCAGTTCTATCTCCAGCGTGGTGTCCTCCATAAGCCTCAGAGTGACACTTGCGTAGGATCTGTTCCTGTTCATGCTCGGGTACACAATGTCTAATAACACCAACTACTCCTTTTTTATAAAGCTGTGGGTCATCCCAGAAGTAATGTCTTAAATCATAGAAAAACTTTTTATTTTGCTCGTATGTGAAACTAGGTAGTATAAATTTAGCAACAGTGTATGTAGCATAATCAGCATACCATGGAGCAATACAAGAAGCATTTATGACCGCTAATTGTTCATCAGGAAAGCTATCATCTATAGGTAGTGGGTCATCAAGAACATTCTCTAACCTAGACAAGTTGTCTGCAACGGGGTTCTCTGCTCCCTTTCTATCAATAATATGCAAATCAAATTCTTGTAGCAAGAGAACCCATCTAATAAGTCTAGGTTTAGCATCTTTATTTTCCATAACATATTTAATAGCAGTATGATCAGTGTGAACAGTTACTTTAGAATCAACAATATAAGGTCTGAACTTATCACAAGCAAATACAACTGCTTAAAATTCTTTTTTAGTAGTAGCATAATTTCTCTGGGCACCGTCTAGAGTTTTACTAGCATATTGGATAACATTTAATTTCTTATCAACTCTTTGTCCTAGAACAGCACCTACAGCATAATCACTAGCATCACACATAATTTCAAAGGGTAAATTCCAATCAGGTGGCTGGACAATAGGTGCAGAAATCAAGGCTTTCTTAAGTATTTCAAATGCTTCTACACAATCATCATCAAAGACAAAAGGAACATCTTTTTGTACGAGATTAGTCAAAGGCCTAGAAATTTTTGAGAAGTCTTTACTGAACCTCCTATATAAACCGGCATGACCAAGGAAACTTCTTATACCTTTAATGTCCTTAGGACACGACATCTTTTCAATAGCATCAACTTTAGCTTTATCAACTTCAATACCTCTTTCAAAAATTTTATCCCCCAAGACAATACCTTCATTAACCATAAAGTGGCACTTCTCCCAATTCAAGACAAGATTAGTTTCTTCACATCTCTGCAAAACTCGATCAAGGTTGCTTAAACAATCATCAAAAGAAGTTCCATACACGGAGAAATCATCCATTAAAACCTCAACAATCTTTTCACAAAAGTCAGAGAATATAGTAGTCATACATCTTTGAAAGGTAGCAGGTGCATTACATAAACCAAAGGGCATACATCTATAGGCAAAGGTACTGAAAGGGCAAGTAAAAGTGGACTTTTCCTGATCCTGTCTCGACACCGGTATTTGGGAGAAACCAACACTACTAGGAAAAGGCCTACTAATGGCGCACCTAATTTGGCCATTAATGGCGCATTAGTGGTGCGCCATTAGTAGCACGCCATTAGTATATTTTACTAATGGCGCACCCCGGATGCGCCATTAGTATATACAACAGTGCACCATTAGTATGCCTCCCAGGGGGCCATGCATACCCAGGTGCTTTGGCATACTAATGGCGCACGACAGCAAGATGCGCCATTAGTAACTTCGGCATACTAATGGCGCACTCTTTAATGATGCGCCATTAGTATCCTTTGGCATACTAATGGCGCACTATGATGTGATGCGCCATTAGTATGAATATTAGGATTTTTTATTTTTTTATTTTCTGTTTTTTGCACAGGTTACAAAATGTATAATTGGACAAAATATAGATAGCACACATCAACAACAGATTCATCGAATACAATAGAAGATTAGTCTCTGAATACAATTCATCATTTTAGTCTCCGAATACAAGTCATCATATTAGTCTCCAAATTGAAAAGACCAAACAAACATAGAACATTATATTACAAGTCTCGAGACCGCGAGTTTGTCTTCACATTACAAGTCAATCTCGATCATCTAAACTACCATCACATAGAAGAGAGCTGCGGTCATCACGATGAGCATCATCACGATGAAACTCGTCTTCATTCGGTTCCTCCAACGCTCCCTCCCCTCTCCCGCTAGATAGCGGGCGTATCTAGATTTGGCCTCGGCCCTAGTGGCGTACCCTTTGTAACTGTTACCGCTGAATCGGTGAACCTGTCTCCGACACTCCTCCCAGTCGTCGTAGACTCCGGGAACCTTACCCTTGTACACGACATACCACGGCATAGCTATGCAGTAGCCAAACGAAACGTTAGTACCAATTCACAAACAATACATAAGCAATATATAAGTATGCAACAGAACGATCGGAAGAGAAAAGCAAGACATTAATAGCATCGATTACATATTAAGTTGAACGACTCTCGAAACCAAAGAGACATACTACAAGTTCATTAAAGTTTAATTACAACATGAGACTCAAGGGACCGGAGCGTGGATGAAGCCGCCGTCTATCGTGGGAGTCATGAAAGAACGGGCATTGTCAGCCTGCATTTGTAGGATTGTGTCGATGTCACTGTTGGACGGTTGATTTCTGAGGTAGAACTGCCCCGCGGTACGAAGGACATCTTGATGGATGATTTCTGCAAACTCCGACTGTTGGACGGATGCGAAAGAATTCTTGTCTGATGTCCGCGTCCTGGATTGCCGACACGCTCGCGGCCCAATCTTTGAGTCTACTCGGTAGCAGAAGTTGATGATGGTCCCGTACGATCGCCCGCATGTGATGGATGGCGTAGTAGGCACCCTTCTGACCGTCAGGCGGCTGCTTGACGCAGCAGAACGTCATATTGTGGGAGAACACGTGCTTGCCGTACTTACGAATAGGCCTGGTGAAGGTGCCTCCAGATTTGACGTAGTCGGGGAGAACATCATCAAGAACCTTCTTGACATATGTGTAGTCTACGTTCGACTAACGGTCCAGGTCAAAATACGTGGCCATGGAATATTTGGGGCTTAGGAGGATGAGCGTGCAACATGTGTCACTGCAGAAAACACGGAATGTTAAAAGAAAAACGATCGAAATCTAAGAATTCGTATGTTACGGGGCGGTTGAGGGGAGGACTTACTCGGGAAAGTAAGGCACGAGGAAGTTATCCTTATCTTGGTTTGCCAGAATGACGCCTTTGAGGTAAGAACTCGCGACTTGCCGGTCCCCAGCGCTGCCCAAGATCTTGGCACGCATGTAGAAGGGGTCGACTATCATGATGTCCGGGGTCTTGTCGCCAATGATACGCATCTCCATACTCAGCGAAAATAGCCGAACGAAGGTGTAGTGCAGCGGATGAAGGTTCAACATAGCGTGGATGTCATCAAACCGCAGGACGATCGTACCCCCAATGGAGTTATCCACAAAGCCCTTGCCCTCTGGCACCTTGGCCGCGAAAACCGGGTATGCCACATCCTTCTCTCCGAGATGCCGCTTCTCCAAAGAAAGAACACTGTCATGCAGACTTCGCATAGCACCGGTTGCAGCATCGAGCATATTTCTCGGTAGCATCGGCCTACCCGCCACATGCACCCTCCTCGAGATATCCTCAGGTGAAGGTGGCCCGTCCTGAGCACGGATCGTACTCGGTGCCGGCTGGCCCGCACCCTTGTTAGTCTTTCTTTTGCGTGCCTTCTTCTTCTCCTGTAATGGGACCGAGTTCTGCTCACAGACCGCCTTCTTGAGTGTGTTGGGGCTGATCATATTTCGCACCTCGCCTATCTGAGGATCGGTGAAGTCGGTAGCTTGAGGCGTCTCCTGAGAGCTGAACTGCAGACGACGCCTGTTGCAACTTGGCTTCTCCGCGGTACCAGCTAGATCGCGCACGTCTTTTGTTGGGTTGGGTTCTTGAGAAGGAGGCCCCATGAAGTCGCCACCGTACCCATGATCGGCAAAGTACTGATCGACGTTGGCAAATGTATCATCGTCGTCGTCATTCTGATCCTGTGCCATATGCATGTTTGGATCCAGTGGCATAGGGATGTCCGGCACCGTTGCGGTGGTCTTGCCATGGGGCCGACTTGGCACCGACACGACTGGCGGTGTTGTCTTTGGGGTGGTGTCCCCCGCCCCCAAACGAATCTGGCTCTTCGGCCAAAGCAGGGGCCAGCTCAGGCAGGCGCTGAGGGTCATCACGTCATCATCATCGGCCCCGACGGGTCGAATCGGAGGTAACAACTCGTCGTAGCCTGGCAGCACCCGAACCAGTTGAACCCTAAACAAGTTGGGTGGCATCTGGGTATCGTGGAACAAGGGGTTGCCCGGTTGAACGAATTTGCCCTTGGCGACATCGACCAACTCGTTGTTCACGAAGTGCAGGAGAGTGCACAGAACGTCGGCGGCGCCCTGCAAAAACATGTAGGGCGTCAGGGATGCCCAGTCAAAGGCAAGGAGATGAAGTCCTCGGCCGAGAGAGGCTTAATTAGTTACCGTGATGATGGCGTCGAGCTCGGCTAATGTCGAGGCACCGCCAACGGCGGGCGTGCAGTTGACGGAGGGGCCGCTTGCTGCAGAGGTGCCGGCCGACGTACACCCGGGTGCATTAAGCTCCCGTGCCGGCGTTGGAGACACCAATGCCGCCTCCACCGGAGACACCAATGGCCCCGCCATCGCGTTCTGCGAGTTGCTGGCCGTGAAGCTAGGAATCGGGGGCGGCCCCTGTTGGCCACCCGCAATCCACGCACTAATCCCCTGGATCAAGGTTGGCACAATGGCGGTGATCGTCGCTCCAAGTTGTTGTTGCACTTGCTCTTGGACAATCTCCGGAATCCGCGCCACCTGTGCCCTGAGTTCTTGAACCTCGCGCGCCTGGCTTTCCGAGCTGGTCTTTTTCTCCTTTCGCCCACTAGTGTTATAGTATGACGACCATTTTGTCGACAAGCCTTTGCCGGCCACATGACCAGCTGACGTCGGCTTACTGAGCTTATCCTTGTTCTTCATTACATTCAACGCCCTATTTAGAGTGGTTTCCCAAGGGTTGCTCTTAGTCGACCCCGCGCTACTGCTTTCAGTCGCCTGCGGAAGGAATGTGAACCATTTAGAAATTTGTCTTCATTAATTAGAATGCAACCATATGGAGCTAATTACGCGGGGGTGTATTCCTTACCAGAACAAGCTCAAGTGCCCTGGTCTTCGGATCCATGGTAAGCTCCTTTGTTTTCGGGTCCTTCTTGTACCGGGCCCTGACAAAGTTCCTGGTCTGCTTGTCACCGTATTTATCGAAGAGGGGCGGTAGGCCTTGCTCGGCACGGTCCGCCTCCTCCTTGTCCCATATAGGCTCCACCACTCTGTAACCGCCGGGACCGAGTGTGTGTTCCCGTAAGTTCAGCTCCCGCATTTCTTTCCCCCACTTACTTGATTCGGAGCTTGCGGTGCTCGAGCAATTGATCTTGAAGTCGTTTTAGTCATCTTCGGTGATCGAAGGATTTTTCTCCTTGATCTTCTCATAACTCTCACCTTTCTCGATCATTCTCTTCACATTGCTTTTCCAAGTAGACAGGGCCGTGCTCATCTTCGTGAGGGCAGCACTGTTCACTTTATTCCCTTTGAGGCTTGTGTTTTCAAATTCTGCGGGGAACTTGTATCGTTCGTGCAGCTTCGTGAAGAGGAGGTTGCGCAAATTCCCTCGGTCAGGATGCCTGAGGTTCTCGGTGTTGATCGAGATGGTGCTCCGGAGAATGCACCCGAGCTGAAGCGAGTACCCCTTGACTATTCGTTCGGGCGCCGTTGGATTCCCGTTGGAGTCCACTTCAGTAACTTCCTCCTTGAGGGTGCGGAGCACGGTCGGGCGCCGGTCCTTCCGTTGCCTCTTCGGTTGGCTGCCATCTGTGCGTGCGCCGCCATCATCAGTGGTGGCATCCTCGGCGGCACCATCAGTGGTGGCATCAGTGGGGTCATCCTCGGCGGTACCATCAGTGGTCTCAGGATCGGTGGGGAAGGCGGCGTCCTCATACAAGTGAGGTTGTTCCTTCATCTCCTGGGACAGCTCCCAGAATTTCTTGCCGCCCGAACCCCCGGCCTCATCGTTGTTGGCCATGTTTCTCTATAAATAGGAACAAAGTTTGGTCAAAAAGTTGGTTATTGTCAAGGAACAAGATCATGGTCTCATCATTTAGGGGTACTAGGAAGAAACAATTTGATGAACCTGATAAGTAAGAAGAAGTTCTAAAAGCTGAGAAGGCGTTCGAAGTTAATTATTTCTTAGTTGTGGTTGATATTGCAAAGGTCTCTTTGACAACTAGATTCAAAGAACTCAAAGTGTTCAAAAATATATTTGGGTTCTTACTTAGCTCAAAAGACATGAAGTTATTGGATGATGTTGAACTACGCAAATGTTGTGCTAAGTTCATAGAAACATTTTCACGAAATGGTTCATGCGATGTTGAGTTAGATGATCTTTTTTCTGAATTAAGACTGCTGCAAGTGACTTTGCTTCTAGAAGTGTTAGACGAATTTCTAAGTTCTAGGATAGACGTGAAATGCTCAGTTTCATTTACTATGCCTTGATCAGGAATGTTTGGAAGAATTGAGTTATTATCCTGGTGAAGAACCTTGGAGTGAAGAACATGGCCAATTCGGGAGGATCCAGAAACAAATGTAAGTTCATGCCTAACTTTTTATCTGATGGTAACACAAAAGATATAAGCAGCGACCAGTTTTGACAGGAACTATTGTTTTGCAGAACAAAATGAAGTCTCCATTTAAATTTAGGAATGCAAGCTTTTGGGGAAAGCAAGCTTTTGCCGAACTACATCATTTCATTGCTAGCATGGTGTAATTCACTTGATCAAATAATAAATTGTATTGTCAGTTTTAGAGTGCAAATTAAGATCATCAGACTATGCTATGTACTGGATATAACTTTGCTTTTGAAATATAAATATTTTGAGCTTTTGAGTAAACACAAGGGCCCCTTTTTTTTGTCTTGCCCTGGGGCCCCGTATATCTATGGGCTGGCCCTGGGCTAGGGATATTTTAGTTGAGCAGGGTCCCGTAAGAAATGATGGTATTGTCTAGAAAGTTGGTTGCTGCAAAGATACAAGGTTGTGAGTTTGGTCAAATTGCCTATGATGTTTGTGATATTGCCTTGGATCTTGAAGGCACTGTTGCATGATGCAGTGGTACAGCCAGCATGGGACCTCATCTTTGCAGGCTAATTTTTGTCACATCCCTAGCTTCTGGTTTGCTCTGAGCCAGCTAGTCATGTGTTGCATCATGTTTAAATTTTGCCTAAAACTGAAATGGGGATGTTCAAACCCTAGCATTAAATCAACTCAACTAGGGTGAATTAAAATCTTTTCAATAAACCCAAAAGGTTCCTAAGAAAAGTTCATGATTTCTGGTTAAGGTGGAAACCTCTCCCAAAAATGATGAATATATTCTTAGGTCATTTTTGGATTTTTGAATTAAATCATATTGTATTTGACTTTGGGCATTTAAATACTATAAATAATTTAAATGTTCAAATAAATGTTGGAAATTGTTAAGGGTCACTGAAATAATTCAGAAAGCACCCATAATTGTTTCCAGGATTTTATTAAATGATTTGGTATTTTAAATCAAATCAAAAACAAAATAACAGAAATAGAAAAGAAATAGAAAGAGAGAGAAGGACTACCTGGCGCTCACCTGGCAGCCCACTTACCTGGCCTTCTACTGTAGCAGCCCAGCCCACCACCGCAGCCATCCTTGTCGTCTTCCTCCTCGGACAGTAGGACGCAGGCGCGTGGCCGGAGCGCGCGGGCACACGCCCAGGCCACCTCCTGCCTCTCTGCCTGTCTCCCCGTCGCCCTGAGGATGCCACGCACCCCCCTAGACCGCTCTCACTCTCTCCCATTCCTTCTTCTCTCTTCTCTGGCTCTCTCACTCACGCGACCGAGAAACGCCGTCGCCACCGCTCGTCGCAGTCGTAGCCACCACCGTCGTTCCACCCCACCAGAGTGACCAAAGGCTCCGCCTCGACGCCCCCGACCTCTCCATGGAGCTACGCAACGCCGGGAGCCCTGCATCACCGCCCACGTCGCCGTTCCCCTCCTCGGCCACCGCGGATCGCCGCCGTCAAATTCGTCCCCGTCCGGCCTCCCTCAAGCTCGCCGTCCACCTCTACAGGGTCTACGTGAGCTCTCCGTCCGTTTCCCCCTCTCTGTTTCGTCGTTCGCGCGCCGTAGCTAGGTTATCCACCGTGACCGAGAGCTTCTCGCCGCCGGCCATGGTGTGGCCGTGGCCACAGCCACCGCAGCTCGCTCCCGAGCCCACCGTCGTGCTCACCGCAACCCCAGGAGGCCGCAGCGCCCTTCCGTTTCCCCTCTTGTGCACTGTAGCGCCGTTCCCGCCAACGCCCGAGGTCCGGCAGCCGCTGAGCTCGACGCCGGCGAGGATTACGGCCGCCATAGCTTCTCCCGTTTGCCCTGTTAGATGCGCGCGAGCCTGGGCATTCCGTAGATGCCCTCCGCCGGCCATTTGGTCGCCGGAGCAAGAAACCCGAAGGCCTCCGCCGCCTCGGCCTCGCCGGCGACTCAACGCCGGCGGGATTGAGTCGTTTGACCAGGGGTTTGACCTCCCCTGGGTCTATGACAGGTGGGCCCCCGCCGTCAGGTAATTAGTTTAAGCTAATCACCACCTAATCTAACCCCCTGACACTGACATGTGGGCCCTAGTGCCCCTAATCTTTAATTAAACTAAACTAACCCCCCTGTCTAACCTGTGTCACTGACGTGTGGACCCCCCCACGTCAGGTTTGATCCGAGCCAGCCCAGTTGACCCTGCTGACGTCACAGTGACGTGGTGCTGACGCCATAATTCATTTCTGGATTTATTATTATTCAGGAAATTCCAGAAAATTTAAAAACTTCTAAAAATCATAGAAATTCAACCGTAACTCCAAATTAAATAAATTATATATGAAAAATTATCAGAAAAATTCAAGGAATCCATCTGTACCATTTTCATGCATGTTAGAACAACTTATAGCTGCTGTTTAGCACAAATCAATTAAATGGCATTTGAATAATCACATATGGAGTTTGAATTTGAATCTTGTATTCAAACCAACTTCATTTAATCTGTTGCTAGTTGCATTAGCTCAAAACACATTCATATTGCCATGTCATGAGCATGCATCATATTGTGCATTGCATTGATTGTATTTCTTCTTTGTTGCCGGTATCTGTTCCCTCCCGGTAGACGATGTTCCAACGTTGTGATCGTTGACACTGATGAAGACTCAATGTTATCTTCAGAAGTGCCAGGCAAGCAAAACCCCCTTGTTCATTCCGATAAAATCCCACGCTCTCGCTCCTGCTCTCTTTTACTGCATTAGGACAACACCGATTCATCTGTTACTTGCTGCGGTAGCTGAACCCCTTTATCCTTGCATGACCTGTCATTGCCACAGTAAATAAATGAAACCCACTAGCATGAGTAGGAGTTGTTTGAGCCCTGTTGTGCCTACTCATTCATGCTTGTTTGTCATGCCTGCTACTGCTTAGAGTTGAGTCAGGTCTGATTCATCGGGGATGAATCAGAGGCATGTGAACATGTCCTACTGTGTGTGAGCTAAGTGTGTGAACACGATTTGGTAAAGGTAGCGGTGAGAGGCCATGTAGGAGTACATGGTGGGTTGTCTCATTGCAGCCATCCTCAGGAACTGAGTTCTGTGTTTGTGATCCATGATTCAGCTACTACCACGCATTGGGCCCGAAACCAATGGACCCTCTCGGCTTCTTGATCACCCTTGTCCTCTGTCCAGGAGTTGCAAGTAGTTTCTGGTGTTTGTAGTATGCTGGAGGCCGCGCGCAGCGCTGGCCGTAGGGGTGTGCTGTGATGCGGTAGGCACGTGGCCGGGTAAACCGGACGCCCGTTTGGTGTCACGGAACCCTGTTCACATCGTTTGGGGCTGTGAGCGAAACTCCGGCCGGATCTCCTCATGGATGGAACCCGAATAGGCGATAAACCTGGACTAGAGACTTGAGTGTTTAGGCAGGCCGTGGCCGACACCCACGTTGGGCTTCCGCTTGAAGGTTGCCGAGTACATGTCGTGTAAACGGCGGTAAGTGGTGAGAGCGTGTGTGAAGAAATACACCCCTGCAGGGTTAACATCATCTATTCGAATAGCCGTGTCCGCGGTAAAGGACTTCTGGGTTGCTTATATCAGTTCATAGACAAGTGAAAGTGGATACTCTAAAATACGCAAGATAAGCGTGAGTGCTATGGATGGCGTTCTCGTAGGGAGACGGGAGCGGATCCATAGTGGTGTATTGATATGGTGAATATGTGGACTCGTGTGCGCCACCTCAAAAGAGTTACTTGCAGTCGTAGTTCAGGATAGCCACCGAGTCAAAGCTGGCTTGCTGCAGTTAAACCCCACCATCCCCTTGTTGAAAATGATGCATATGTAGTTAGTTCTGATGTAAGTCTTGCTGGGTGCATTTGTACTCACGTTTGCCTATTTTATGTTTTTGCAGAGAGACCTCAGTCTCGCTAGTAGTTCCGCGTGGACTTCGACGTTTAGCTTGTTACCTCAGCTACGATCTTGTGCCTCGGCAGGATTGGTAGATAGTCAGGCTTCTCAGCCTTTTTCATTTATAGATGTCTGTACTCAGACATGTTAAGCTTCCGCATGTGCTTTGACTTGTATGCTCTGATTGTTGGGTCATAAGACCCATGTTTGTAATATCTCGCTCCTCAGAGCCTATTGATTATTTACTTGTGTCGTAGAGTCATGTTGTGATGCCATGTTGTATTTGCACATATCGAGCATATTGTGTGTATGTTATTGAAATGCTTGGTATGTGTGGGATCTGGCTATCTAGTTGTTTATCCTTAGTAGCCTCTCTTACCGGGAAATGTCTCCTAGTGTTTCCACTGAGCCATGGTAGCTTGCTGCTACTCTGGAACACTTAGGCTGGCCGGCATGTGTCCTTCTTCGTTCCTGTGTCTGTCCCTTCGGGGAAGTGTCACGCGATGAATACCGGAGTCCTGTTAGCCCGCTACAGCCCGGTTCACCAGAGTCCTGCTAGCCCAGTGCTACAGCCTGGATTCACTCGCTGATGACCGACACGTTCGATGTTGGGTCATGGATGCCTGACCCTGTAAGTTTGTGCCACTTTGGGTTTACGACTAGCCATGTCAGCCCGGGCTCCTTATCATATGGATGCTAGCGACACTGTCATATACGTGTGCCAAAAGGCGCAAACGGTTCCGGGCAAAGGTAAGGCGACACCCGTGGGAATACCGTGCGTGAGGTCGCAAAGTGATATGAAGTGTTACATGCTAGATCGATGTGGCATTGAGTCGGGGTCCTGACAGCGTTGGTATCAGAGCTTGACTGCCTGTAGGATTACCAAGCCAAACTGGTCGAAGTTGAGTCTAGAAATTCTTTAGTTATGTAAGGGAATTGATTGTGGGATGGAACGTAAGGCTCTTTTTACTCCTTATACCTTATGCCTTCTGATCTGAGTCATCTTATCTTTCCTGCGGGGATTAAGAACTAGGCTATCTCTTCTTTCTATCAGGATCACGTGTTACTAATCCGTAGACTTATAGATTGTTGGACTTAAGCCTCGTTTCAGTTCCTACTACTTCTGTATGTTAATTATTGATCTCGAGACCTTGATATTGTGCTTCTGAGTGGTTATGCCACCATTTTTGTGAATGTCTCAAATCTTTTCTGAGCATTTACAGCTGTTATGCTGTCCGAGTCATCCCAGGTTTCTAAATAGTTTGAAGCAATTTGCAAATTCCTTCCTCCCGCTTCGATGTTCCTTTGGGCCAGATTAACCACACTAATCGGTGTGTTGAGGTAATTATTTCCTCGACATATATGTTGGAATTATTATTATGACCCTAAGTGCTTAGGGGATCATCTAGTGGTCTAGCCATGATTTGTGTCCTAGTGTGAAGATTCTGGCCTTTATTATCGAAAGCATCCTGTGATGCCATTTAGTTAGTAGGTATTCTATTCCTGGGTTCTTAAACCCGATATTCACCCTACTTACATCATGTTTATAGTGTTGCTAGTTCCTTTAATATATTAGTAACCTTTGCGATAGTCCTCGAGGTCCGTGGTATATCGTTCTTCCAAATACCATGAACCATTATGGCAGAAGTTTGTTGGATCAAAAGATCACAACAGGCCCTCTATGAGTTCTCCATGCTATATTGTGACTCTGCCAGCTCAACCTTTCTGCATGGGTTATCCGAAAGAATTATGTTGAACTTTGTTCGGCATACCAACCCATGTATCCACAACTCAGAAAGTTATATGTTCCTTTGAGTTGTCCCTCTTTAGTTGTCTACTACCCTTCGTCTATCAATTGATAGTCAAGAGTATGCGTGCGTTCGTTTATCGATGCCTATTACTCTTGTGGTCCGTCAAGCCATTCTATCGCGGAATGACTAGGAGAAACAAACTCCAGTACCTCTTCCCTATCCAGGATTGGGTAAAAGAAGTTGTGCTCCGCAGATCAAATTGCTAATCCAGCTTTTGTTCTGCTCTACCTTGGAGTATTACATATTTTATATTGAGATTGTTATAGGAATTGCACACCATCCTATGAACACTTGGTACAGTGATACTTCTTGCCATCATTGTTCATTCCTCGGTTCCTGTGTTATTGTAACCGGAATGCCGACAAATGAATCATGGCGTGTGAAATCAATACTCCTAGCAACCTTGTTGCTTGGTAGTTAAAGGATAATAATTTCATTCTTAGCATGTTGGTTAGTGAATCATCATTCTAAGATTGATCGTGCTACCTAGTCCTTATTTTTGGTGCACTCTCCGATCAGTGAGTTAGGATAGTGCCAATCCTTGCTTATTTGATCATATCGTCTTGCCCTGAAAAGTAAGATTGTTCTCGAGCTTAGTAACATACCGGTGGTTCATGATATTCCAAATTTCTTCTTGGAAGTATCACCAGGTTGTCGCCTGACCGCTATGTTGATCTCGTGATCAAGTTGGGTTCTTGTGAACCACCTTCTCTCCAAAAATCGGTGTTAGATATCCCTGAGCTAGTTGGTTAAGCTAGACAACAACTTGGAGAGTTGGAAGCTAAAAGCTTGCCTGACTTAGTTCGTTCCAAAGGGATATTCTTGTGTAGTGTGTGTTGAAGAAAGATGATATCTTCATCGATTGGTCCCTGTGATCAGTTATTGGACCTATTGCCTGATAAAAACTTTGATTTGAGTGTGGGTTATCGTCAAATCAAATCAGAACCAACGATGTTCTTAATGTTGTCTTACTCGTGGTTGATCCCTCGAGCATACACCATTATATCTTTTGGGTCTGACCAATGCTATCACTTGTTCACCTAACTATGGAATTCCTTTTAAAAGGAAACCCAGATGAATTGTTGTTGTGCCCATTAACAACTTCCTTGTCTTCCCCATAATTTTGCTGAACATTAAGCTAGTGTTGGAAACTTTTGAAAGCATTTGTTCAGGCTAGCTCATGAAGCATATGTTCGGATGTAAGAAGTGATTCCTCTAGTTCATGTGCATTTGATGCAAGTTACCGCCGTGGACTCGAGAAAGTCAATGTTGCTTCCTCTGGAATCATCGCAAGTCAGTCATGCACACGTGCGAAGTATTCTGTGGTCTGGAGACTTGCAACCTTCATTCCATATGTGTATCCTAGCACACCAAGCCACTGACTGATTTGTTCAAGGAGAAGGAGTATCTTCACAAGAGCTAATCCGGACTTATGAAAGAACTTCGATATCCTCGCTGATGGTTCCCAACCAGAACTCGGTAGTGTTTTATTGTAAGACTACCATGTGGGCATGCTTGTCTGGGACAACGTGTTCACATGTTTGTAGCAGAACCAGATCATGTTTTGGAGCTTGCTATCGTAGTTCATTCCCCGAGAATCTCGCAACGTCATCTCGTCGATTCGTGTTGCAAACTTCCGTTTTTCTTCCTGGACTCGATGAGTCTGGAATATCCTGACACCAACCAGATCTGAATCTCAGGCAGATATGATGGTTGGAATATTTCCCAAGAATTATAATATTGGTCGCGCGATAACTGGTAAAGTGGATGTCCTGGCCAACACTCCCAGCCGAAAGACCTATTATTGCAGTATCTTGATTGAAGAAGTTGGCCACCTCCCCATAGGGATTTCGTAGGATTTACTCCCTAGTTGCCCCTATGGATTTTTGTGTTCCCGAAGTCCGACCTTTTTACTTGATGTTTTAGATATCAAACCATATCTATGAATGGGTTACACTAGCACATCAAGGAGAACATTAGAAGCGGAGTGCTAAATGTCTCTCGGTCGATCATCCAGATTTTATTTCCTTGGCCCCGCCAAGGGTGAAATCTGAGAAGGTGTTATCTTCCTTTGCATCCGCATCCTCCATCACCATTCATCATGGTAGTAAGTTGTGTTACCGGACCCTTGACGCGGTTGTTGATAAAACCTTGATGATTGTGGAAATGCTCAAGTTCTTGAAAGCACGTACAAGCGCTACGTGTTACCATCGGCTCTAACTGGGATTCCTCTCAGTTTCCTCGGCAATGCTATGACCTTTTCAAACAGTGAATTCACTCTCTATTGTTGGGTTCTTCCCCAGTTACCAGAATCATTCCCAGCATTTGCATTTTGTTCCCAGCTTGCACCGCCAATGTGCCATTCTACCATGGGTCTCTTCCATTTCCGGTGGTAAGCAAATTCATCCATTACGTTGTCTTCAACAAGGTAATCCACATCATCCAAGTCCGAGTATGCCATTCTACCGACCCCCTCCAAACGATCGCTCGAGAATTGCCTTAGGCTGGTATAAAGAGTTTCAATGATCTCTGAATCAAAGGTAATTCTTTTGCCACTTAAGGGGATATATCTACAAATCACCCCCCCCCCTCCAGGATGTCTCGTTGAGGTATCATGGCAACTCAACTCCTCGCTACGTTGACAACCGTTCACCACCTTCTTAGGTGTGGAATCGTTGTCTACCTAGTGAACCTTCGTCATCTGTTCCACTCCATTCCTCTAGAGGTGTGCTTCGTCTCTCAGCTCGAGAGATGTTGCTATGTCCCATTCCGTGAGTTAATCCTGAGTTGTTCATTCTTTGAGAAGATTAATTCTTCTAGAGTTTTCCTTCCCTCTTCTTGTCATGTTAGTTGGAGTTCTCAGAGAAAGACTTCGAGACAATGATGGTGATCGAATCAACGCTCTTATGAAGTGCACCCTGGATCGTGAAGATTATACTAGTTGCGTTTCCCCTTCACCTTACCCTACGCTTGAATCTCGAGACGAGATTCTTGTTTAGTGGGGGTGAGTTGTCACATCCCTAGCTTCTGGTTTGCTCTGAGCCAGCTAGTCATGTGTTGCATCATGTTTAAATTTTGCCTAAAATTGAAATGGGGATGTTCAAACCCTAGCATTAAATCAACTCAACTAGGGTGGATTAATCTTTTCAATAAACCCAAAAGGTTCCTAAGAAAAGTTCATGATTTCTGGTTAAGGTGGAAACCTCTGCCAAAAATGATGAATATATTCTTAGGTCATTTTTGGATTTTTGAATTAAATCATATTGTATTTGACTTTGGGCATTTAAATACTATAAATAATTTAAATGTTCAAATAAATGTTGGAAATTGTTAAGGGTCACTGAAATAATTCAGAAAGCACCCATAATTGTTTCCAGGATTTTATTAAATGATTTGGTATTTTAAATCAAATCAAAAACAAAATAACAGAAATAGAAAAGAAATAGAAAGAGAGAGAAGGACTACCTGGCGCTCACCTGGCAGCCCACTTACCTGGCCTTCTACTGTAGCAGCCCAGCCCACCACCGCAGCCATCCCTGTCGTCTTCCTCCTCGGACAGTAGGACGCAGGCGCGTGGCCGGAGCGCCCGGGCACACGCCCAGGCCACCTCCTGCCTCTCTGCCTGTCTCCCCGTCGCCCTGAGGATGCCACGCACCCCCCTGGACTGCTCTCACTCTCTCCCGTTCCTTCTTCTCTCTTCTCTGGCTCTCTCACTCACGCGACCGAGAACCGCCGTCGCCGCCGCTCGTCGCAGTCGTAGCCACCACCGTCGTTCCACCCCACCAGAGTGACCAAAGGCTCCGCCTCGACGCCCCCCACCTCTCCATGGAGCTACACAACGCCGGGAGCCCTGCATCGCCGCCCACGTCGTCGTTCCCCTCCTCGGCCACCGCGGATCGCCGCTGTCAAATTCGTCCCCGTCCGGCCTCCCTCAAGCTCGCCGTCCACCTCTACAGGGTCTACGTGAGCTCTCCGTCCGTTTCCCCTCTCTGTTTCGTCGTTCGCGCGCCGTAGCTAGGTTATCCACCGCGACCGAGAGCTTCTCGCCGCCGGCCATGGCGTGGCCTTGGCCACAGCCACCGCAGCTCGCTCCCGAGCCCACCGTCGTGCTCACCGCAACCCCAGGAGGCCGCAGCGCCCTTCCGTTTCCCCTCTTGTGCACCGTAGCGCCGTTCCCGCCAACGCCCGAGGTCCGGCAGCCGCTGAGCTCGACGCCGGCGAGGATTACGGCCGCCCTAGCTTCTCCCGTTTGCCCTGTTAGATGCACGCGAGCCTGGGCATTCCGTAGATGCCCTCCGCCGGCCATTTGGTCGCCGGAGCAAGAAACCCGAAGGCCTCCGCCGCCTCGGCCTCGCCGGCGACTCAACGCCGGCGGGATTGAGTCGTTTGACCAGGGGTTTGACCTCCCCTGGATCTATGACAGGTGGGCCCCCGCCGTCAGGTGATTAGTTTAAGCTAATCACCACCTAATCTAACCCCCCTGACACTGACATGTGGGCCCTAGTGCCCCTAATCTTTAATTAAACTAAACTAACCCCCTGTCTAACCTGTGTCACTGACGTGTGGACCCCCCCACGTCAGGTTTGACCCGAGCCAGCCCAGTTGACCCTGCTGACGTCACAGTGACGTGGTGCTAACGCCATAATTCATTTCTGGATTTATTATTATTCAGGAAATTTCAGAAAATTGTAAAAACTTCTAAAAATCATAGAAATTCAACCGTAACTCCAAATTAAATAAATTATATATGAAAAATTATCAGAAAAATTCAAGGAATCCATCTGTACCATTTTCATGCATGTTAGAACAACTTATAGCTGCTGTTTAGCACAAATCAATTAAATGGCATTTGAATAATCACATATGGAGTTTGAATTTGAATCTTGTATTCAAACCAACTTCATTTAATCTGTTGCTAGTTGCATTAGCTCAAAACACATTCCTATTGCCATGTCATGAGCATGCATCATATTGTGCATTGCATTGATTGTATTTCTTCTTTGTTGCCGGTATATGTTCCCTCCCGGTAGACGATGTTCCGACGTTGTGATCGTTGACACTGATGAAGACTCAATGTTATCTTCAGAAGTGCCAGGCAAGCAAAACCCCCTTGTTCATTCCGATAAAATCCCACGCTCTCGCTCCTGCTCTCTTTTACTGCATTAGGACAACACCGATTCATCTGTTACTTGCTGCGGTAGCTGAACCCCTTTATCCTTGCATGACCTGTCATTGCCACAGTAAATAAATGAAACCCACTAGCATGAGTAGGAGTTGTTTGAGCCCTGTTGTGCCTACTCATTCATGCTTGTTTGTCGTGCCTGCTACTGCTTAGAGTTGAGTCAGGTCTGATTCATCGGGGATGAATCAGAGGCGTGTGAACATGTCCTACTGTGTGTGAGCTAAGTGTGTGAACACGATTTGGTAAAGGTAGCGGTGAGAGGCCACGTAGGAGTACATGGTGGGTTGTCTCATTGCAGCCGTCCTCAGGAACTGAGTTCTGTGTTTGTGATCCATGATTCAGCTACTACCACGCATTGGGCCCGAAACCAATGGACCCTCTCGGCTTCTTGATCACCCTTGTCCTCTGTCCAGGAGTTGCAAGTAGTTTCTGGTGTTTGTAGTATGCTGGAGGCCGCGCGCAGCGCTGACCGTAGGGGTGGGCTGTGATGCGGTAGGCACGTGGCCGGGTAAACCGGACGCCCGTTTGGTGTCACGGAACCCTGTTCACATCGTTTGGGGCTGTGAGCGAAACTCCGGCCGGATCTCCTCATGGATGGAACCTGAATAGGCGATAAACCTGGACTAGAGACTTGAGTGTTTAGGCAGGCCGTGGCCGACACCCACGTTGGGCTTCCGCTTGAAGGTTGCCGAGTACATGTCGTGTAAACGGCGGTAAGTGGTGAGAGCGTGTGTGAAGAAGTACACCCCTGCAGGGTTAACATCATCTATTCGAATAGCCGTGTCCGCGGTAAAGGACTTCTGGGTTGCTTATATCAGTTCATAGACAAGTGAAAGTGGATACTCTAAAATACGCAAGATAAGCGTGAGTGCTATGGATGGCGTTCTCGTAGGGAGACGGGAGCGGATCCATAGTGGTGTATTGATATGGTGAATATGTGGACTCGTGTGCGCCACCTCAAAAGAGTTACTTGCAGTCGTAGTTCAGGATAGCCACCGAGTCAAAGCTGGCTTGCTGCAGTTAAACCCCACCATCCCCTTGTTGAAAATGATGCATATGTAGTTAGTTCTGATGTAAGTCTTGTTGGGTACATTTGTACTCACGTTTGCCTATTTTATGTTTTTGCAGAGAGACCTCAGTCTCGCTAGTAGTTCCGCGTGGACTTCGACGTTTAGCTTGTTACCTCAGCTACGATCTTGTGCCTCGACAGGATTGGTAGATAGTCAGGCTTCTCAGCCTTTTTCATTTATATATATTTGTACTCAGACATGTTAAGCTTCCGCATGTGCTTTGACTTGTATGCTCTTATTGTTGGGTCATAAGACCCATGTTTGTAATATCTCGCTCCTCAGAGCCTATTGATTATTTACTTGTGTCGTAGAGTCATGTTGTGATGCCATGTTGTATTTGCACATATCGAGCATATTGTGTGTATGTTATTGAAATGCTTGGTATGTGTGGGATCTGGCTATCTAGTTGTTTATCCTTAGTAGCCTCTCTTACCGGGAAATGTCTCCTAGTGTTTCCACTGAGCCATGGTAGCTTGTTGCTGCTCCGGAACACTTAGGCTGGCCGGCATGTGTCCTTCTTCGTTCCTGTGTCCGTCCCTTCGGGGAAATGTCACGCGATGAATACCGGAGTCCTGTTAGCCCGCTACAGCCCGGTTCACCGGAGTCCTGCTAGCCCAGTGCTACAGCCTGGATTCACTCACTGATGACCGACACGTTCGATGTTGGGTCATGGATGCCTGTCCCTGTAAGTTTGTGCCACTTTGGGTTTACGACTAGCCATGTCAGCCCGGGCTCCTTATCATATGGATGCTAGCGACACTGTCATATACGTGTGCCAAAAGGCGCAAACGGTTCCGGGCAAAGGTAAGGCGAGACCCGTGGGAATACCGTGTGTGAGGTCGCAAAGTGATATGAATTGTTACATGCTAGATCGATGTGGCATTGAGTCGGGGTCCTGACAATTTTCTAGATTGTAACACTGGGTTTTGTGCACAAGCTAAGCTAGCTAAGACTGTAGCTTCCTTGCAACCCACAAAAGACAAAGGAAAAGGGGTGAAAAGGGGGAGATGGTTAGCTTTGATGAGCAGGCAACATCTTCCTAACCCCCTTCTTCTTGTCTCCTCTCACTATCTCTCTCACACACATGGCAAGCAAGGGTGTCTGAGTGTGTGAAAAAAATACTAAACTAATCCAACCACTAAAGCAAATTAATTTTTATTTCGGTTGAGAATCGGGCACCTTCTAGGTCAAGAAAATTGGGCATTACCTTTGCTAATTTTCTTGACCTAGGAGTGCCCCATTTCTCAACTGAAACGGAAATTAATCAACGTTTCAGGAGAAAGGGGTCATTTTAGAAGATCACAAGTAGCAGCAGCATCACTTGACAAAATCACAACTAGCAGCAGCATCACAAGTAGTATAGCAGCAACATCATCACAAGTAGTACAGCAGCAGCAGCAGCATCACACCACATAGGTATGAAATCACCACACCACATAGCAGCAAGCAGGTCTGAGTTCACCACACCACATAGGAGCAAGGGGAAAAGACCAATTCAGGAGACAATGTAAAATGCCAAATCAACACTAGCACTATCAGAATAAAACAACTAGTCCAGTGTTAGAAGACCATGCAGTAAAAGGTCAGTTAGACAACAAATATGATGTTGTTAATGGATCAGAGAGAGTACAAAACAACGTAGATACAGAACATTTGCAATCTCCAAACAAAAACTACCCCAAAAAAAGGTGACCTCCAACTAATGTCCTTGTTTTGTCAGATTTGATCTATAAATAACTAATGTCCTTTGGACCAATCAGTGGGTTTTCTGCCATCGCTCACTTCAATTCTATGATAGCCGCTCATGTAGATAGATAAGGGGCAGTGGATAAAAAAGTATTCTGCCAAAGAGCTTCCAAAATATATAAGTACTTTGTGCCCTTCATGTTTTCTTGTTCCCAATGCCTCATGTTAATTCGTAGGCTCCTAGTAGTATGTATGTACTCATGTTTATGAATGATCCACACAACAACATTGTTGCATATGCGTGTACTTAGCGTTGGGTAGCCAACTCAGTTCAGATCTTGCCTCCCTGAGTTATGTTGTGACAGCTTGAGATTGTCCACTATATATGGTGTCACAAAGATGTTGGAGGAGCATATGTATGTAGGTGCATTTCTCCGGTCACCCTGATATGATGCAGAAAATAGATATTAAAGCACAATGAATGTGTTGAGCTACTTTTTTCTCAACAATTAAGTGGGAAACGTGAAGGCCTTCAATTAAGTGAAAATGTATTCGGCCTGCTCTGCTTAAGATGCCTGGTTCTCGTGTCGTTGCTGTGGAGTGATTGCACTAGAAGCTTGGATTGGTTCACCCGGGCAAGCTACACTACACAATTAGCTTGTTTGTGTTTTGTTTTTCACTGTAAGCCCGCGTTACTAATTGTGTAGACAGTTTATTCGATCAGCAATGGGTCTCCCGAGAAAAGAGACGAGCTTGACCACTAGACTCCCACTGAAGAGCATGCGTATTAATCACATGCTTCATGGCTATCAATATCTCACATAGATTTTTTTAAAAAAATAAAAATTTCTTCAGCAAGCAGCAAGCAGCATTGTAACAAAAATTAAAAATTTCTTCAGCAAGCAGCAAGCAGCATTAGTGAACTACAAGCAAGCAGCAAGCAAGCAGCAAGCAACAGAGGGGGAGA
>NC_041390.1:44379307-44405242 GCF_002162155.2 Triticum dicoccoides | reverse complement strand
TCCGGGTGGTGGTGGTGCGACGAGGTCCGGGTGGTGGTGGTGCTCCGGCGACGGTGATGTGGACGGCGCGGCGTCCGGGCCACCAGCGACGAGGGTGGCGGGGCGATGGCGTCCAACGAGGGCGGTGGGGCGACGGGGAGAGCGGCGCCGAGGAGACGAGGACGACGGTGCGGCGGGGAGACGAGGACGATGGGGCGGCGGGGTGGCGGCGTCGGGAGAGGAGAGGGCGGCGTCGGGAGAGGAGAGGGGAAGGGAATCGAGGGCGCGTGAGGGCGAGGGTTAGAGAGGGGATAGGGAGGGGCCGGGAGGAAATATGGATGGGGGCAATGGCACAATACTAATGGCGCACCACCCCTCGGTGCGCCATAAGTACATCCATACTAATGGCGCACCTCACCGTGGTGCGCCATTAGTATTTTTTTTATTTCTGCTCGAGCCAACAGGTTATCTTCCACCTGACCTGATCCACACCAAGTCTCCTCTACTAGCTCAACTGGTCAGCAGCCAGTTCTCACACTAGGAGGTCCTGGGTTCGATTCCCAGGCTCCACAAATTTTTTTATGCATTTAAAATGCTGTTTGATACTTATTTGTGTTTAAATATGTTCAACATTGTTTAAATCATAACAGTAATATTTTTTTATAAGACAGTAATAATTTTTTAAATAATATCATCAAGTAGTAATGCCGGTGGAGCGGGGGAGGGTGCACGGGGTGCGGGGGGTCGGCGGCCGCGGTTGAGTAGGGGAGGGGTGCGGGGGGTCGGCGGCGGCGGTTGAGTAGGGGAATCAAGGGTGCGGGGGGTCGGCGGCGGCGGCCGGCGGACCGGGGGGTGCTCGGCGGCGAGGGGGACCGGATCTGGCGAGGTGGGATAGCGATCGAGATGGAGGGGGATCGAGATCGAGTGTCCATGAAATTTAAAAATATTCATGATAGTTCAAAAAGTGCCCATGAAATACAATCGAGAAATGAAGGCTACGATTTAAATACAAATCGATCTTAGCTAGCTATCTGTTCACAATCTTCTTGCCCTTCTTTTTGGCAAATGGAGTTCTTCTGTGGAACGGACGTCCTTTAGGTAGGGTGGTCCCGCTTCTTCTTGTGGTGTATGCTGCTACTTCATCATCGTCGTCATGTTCGATCCTCGGGTCGCCGTACTTGTCGAAGTCTTGCTCATTGGCTACTCCATCCATTCCGATGATCTTCCTTTTGCCTCTCCTCACGACAACACGACTGGGCCTTGACGGGTCGGTAATGAAGAAGCATTGGTCCACTTGGGAAGCCAGTACCCATGGCTCATTTTTCGCGGTGACGTTTGCGCCCGCGGTCTTGGATTTGGCTTCGGGTATAACCATGGTGGTGAAATACCGGTCTTCTTTTAGGACGCTCTTGGCCCATCTGACACGGAACATCGGGACCTTCTCTCCAGCGTAGCTCAGCTCCCAGATCTCCTCGATCCTTCCGTAGTATCTGTCCTTGTCGTTACCGGTGTAGGATTCCATCATTACCCCGGAGTTCTGATAACCATCGCTCTTCATGTCCTTGGCCTCGGTGTAGAATGTGTAGCCGTTGATATCGTACGCCTCATAGGTCATCAGGTTGTTCTCGGCGCCCTGTGACAAGGCGAATATGAGTTGTTCTTCCGCGGAAGAATCCTCATGTAAAGGGTACGACAGAAGCTTCTCCTTGAACCAACGCGTGAAACATGAGTTGTGCTCTTTGAGTATATCTCCATCCGTCCTCTGTTGGCCTCGGTCATTGTACGTCTTCTTAATAAAGGTTTTGTGCTCTACCACCCAAGGATCGACCACATCTATGTGTTGTAGCGCGACTAGGTTTGCTCTTTCAAAGTCGGCGAGTCAACCCTCGAAGTCGACATGCATTTCGCGACGACCCTCACGGTGACCCCATCCAGCGAGCCTGCCGAGGTGCCTGTTGACGGGCAGACCAATGGGGTCTCGATGCCTAGATAATTCGTGCAGTAGGAGATGCACTCTTCGGTCAGAAAGCCCCTGGCTATGCTTCCCTCTGGACGTGACATATTGCGAACGTATCCTTTGATGACACCATTCATCCTTTCGAACGGCATCATGCTGTGCAGGAACGTCAGCCCGAGTTGGATGATATCGTCCATGATATGGACCAGCAGATGCACCATAACGTCGAAGAATGCGGGCGGGAAGTACATCTCAAGCTCGCATAGTATCACCATGATCTCTTCCTGTAGCCTTCTGAGTTGCCTCACGCCAACAGACTTCCAAGAGATGACATCGAAAAAGTTGCATAGGCCAAATAGGGTTTCACGGACGTGCGCGTCCATGATCCCACGGATTGCAACTGGAAGTATCTGCGTCATCAGCACATGACAGTCGTGAGACTTCATCCCGCTGAAATTCAGCTTCGCTGGGTCTAGGTATCTGCTTATCTTCCCCGCGTAACCGTAAGGAAGTTTTACTCCTACGAGGCAGGTGAAAAACTGCTCGATCTCCTCCTGACTTAGAGTGAAGCACGCGGGAGGGTAGTCATTTCCGGTCTTCTTGGCCTTCTTGCCTTTGCGACAACTTTCCATGTCCTGCTTCGCCTCATCATCATCATCATGATGATCATCATATATAGCGTGAAGCTCCTGCCTGATGCCCATTGATTTCAAGTCTGCCCTTGCTTTCGGCCCATCTTTGGTCCTCTCTGGCATGTTGAGCAGGGTACCAAGCAGACTCTCGCACACGTTCTTCATGATATGTATGACATCAAGGCTGTGAGGCACACGGTGGATCTTCCAGTACGGCAAGTCCCAGAAAACAGACCTCGTTTTCCATACCTTCAGCAGCGGCTCTGGCGCCTTTCGCTTCCTTCCCAGCTCTAGCGCCTTTTGCTTCTTTCCCGGCAGTGGGCAGTCTTTCCAATTTTTCAACAGCTCGTCTATTTCCTCGCCGCTCCTCGTACGCGGGCGTCCTCGGGGTTCGGTTTCACCATCGAACAGATCCTTGCGTTTTCTCCACGGGTCATCATCGCGAAGCCACCTTCGATGTCCCATGAACACGGTTTTCGAAGACCCGGGATCTCTATCTAGCTGGCGATACGTTGTGTCATCCATGCACCTGACGCATCCAGAAAATCCGTGGACCACCTGCCGCGCGACATATCCGTAACCGAGATAGTCGTGCACCATCGTGAGCAGCGCGGCTCTCATAGGGAAATATTCTTTCTCTGCGGCGTCCCACGTATTGGCTGGCGTTCTCCACAGCGTGTCAAGCTCCTCTTTCAGCAGCTCCAGATACAGATTGATGTTGTTCCCTGGTTGTTTCGGTCCTTCAATTAGCATACTCATGTGAATGTACTTCCTCTTCATGCACAACCAGGGGGGAAGGTTGTACATCCACACAAACACAGGCCAGGTGCTATGTGTGCTTCTCTGGCTGCCAAACGGGTTGACTCCATCGGTGCTCGCGCCCATCACGATGTTCCTTGGATCATTCCCAAATTCTGGGTCTTCGAAGTTCAACGCTTGCGACTGGCTCGCATCCTTAGGGTGACTCAGCATCTTGTCTTTTTTATCTATCTCCGGATCATTTGCGTCATCTTCTCGCTTCTTCTCCTCCCTATCCGCGTGCCAACGCAGGAGCTTTGCTACCTTAGGGTCCGTGAAATACCGCTGCAGACGAGGAGTGATCGGAAAGTACCACACCACTTTTCGAGGAGCTTTCTTCCTCTTCTTGTATCGAGTGACGCCGCACACCGGACATATGGTAGACTCCGCGTGCTCGTCCCGATAAATGATGCAATTGTTCATGCACACATGGTATTTCACGTGCGGTAAATCCAGAGGACACACGATTTTCTTCGCCTCCTCCAAACTGGTCGGGCACTTGTTCCCCTCGGGAAGACGTTCGTGCCAGAATGACATGTTCTCGTCGAAGCATGCGTCGGTCATTTTGTGTTTTAGCTTCATCTCCAGAGCCATGAGCGTTACTTTTAGGCGGGTATCCTCGGGCCTGCATCCTTCATACAATGGAGTAATCGCATCTAACTCAAGTTGATCCATCTTGGCTTTCTCTCGGGCGGCAGCTCTTGTGTTATCCGTCTGCTTGAGAAGCAGCTCTTGAATATGAGGGTCCTGCACCCAGCCCATCGATGGTCCAGCGTCGTCTGCTCCGCCGGCATCATCATCTTCATGATCATGCCCGTCGACTGCTCCGGCATCTTCCTCATCATCATGTCCTGCATCTTCTACATGATGACTGTGTACAGCATCACCGTCGCAATCATCTCCTGGGGATTCTTCGTCTTCTCGCCCGCCCGAGCCGCGGTGGTTGTCTTGCTGCCCTTCCTCATTTCTTGCCCGGCCCCCATGGACGACTTCGTAGTCATCTTCATCACACTTGCCACCGATAGCCATCCATGAAACCATGCAAGAGCAGGTGGTCCCGCACTTGCCCGGATTCCGGGTCCGCAATAAGGCTCTTCAGCTTGCATCTTTGACATGGACATCTTATCTCCGTCTCGTTCGTTTGAAGCATCTCGGCCTTCGCGGACCTCAAAAACCTATTCACGATGCCTTCGGTCATCATGCGCACCATGGTCGCCTGCGGGGTAGAGCAAAACGATATTTTAGAACCAAGAAAAAATTTGGCATGACTTTCCCTAAAAATAGGACCAAAAAGAATGCTTAATGCCAAAATTCTCGCTGAAATGGAAATGAATCAACATTCCGGCAAAATATTGGCAACTATCGAATTTCAAATACCGGTACACCTCCAAACACAAACACATATGCAACACCACAAACATATGCAACACCACGAACATACATAGATCTAGCTAGGCCATAAAAAGTGCATGTGCACATTGTTGTAGGGAGAACAACATAAATATAGCTTCCCCCTTACTTACCTATGAAAACAAGGTAATTTAACCACTTAAATTGAATGAATCTATGGTGGAAATGAGGTGAAAAAGAGGAGGCACCCGAGACAAGGAGGAGGTGGAGATAATGAAGTGGGGAGAAAGTGAGTGTGGGTAGGAGAGGCTGTCCAAAATATCTTGTTGCTGCCCACTTACTAATGGCGCACCAACTCTAAATGCGCCATTAGTAATCAGGGTTACTAAAGGCGCACCTCCTGGTGGTGCGCCATTAGTAGTTTTGCAAAAAAAAATACTAATGGCGCACTGTGGGACAGTGCGCCATTAGTAGTTTTGCAAAAAAGGGAATAAAAAATATAATAAAAAAACAACATTAGTGGCGCACTTTCCAGCTGGTGCGCCATTACTAGTTACAACTAGTAATGGCGCACTGTGTCTGGATGCGTCATTAGTATGTTTGGACAGGCGCACTAGTTAAAAAAAATTGATACTAATGGCGCACCCTGGGCCGGGTGCGCCATTAGTAGTTTCAACTCTAATGGCGTATCAGTAGGTGGTGCGCCATTAGTATATACTAATGGCGCACCGCATGTCTGGTGCGCCATTAGTATCAATCACATCTATAGCCCTTTTTCTAGTAGTGTACCTTCTATCTCAGCAGGTGCAATATCATGCATAATTTCTTCGTATAAGGAATGAGGTATTGCACTCGCACTAGCACCAATATCACATAAGCCATGATAGAAATGATCTCCTATTTTAACAGAAACAACAGGCATGCCTACAACATGTCTATGTTTATTTTAGTATCAGGTCTAGCAATTCTAGCAGCTTCATCATAGAAGTAAATAACATGCACATCAATATTATCGACCAAGAGATCTTTAACCATAGCAATACTAGGTTCAACTTTAATTTGCTTAGGGGGTGTAGGTGTTCTAGCATTACTCTTACGAACCACAGTTGAAGCTTTAGCATGATCCTTTATTCTAACAGGGAAAGGTGGTTTCTCAATATAAGCGGTAGGAACAATAGGATCAACATTATAAGTGATAGTCTTTTCTTTAACTATAATAGATTCAACTACTTTTACTTCAATGGGAGGATGATATTTAAACCACTTCTCCTTAGGGAGATCAACATGAGTAGCAAATGATTCACAGAAAGAAGCTACTATCTCAGAGTCAAGTCCATATTTAGTGCTAAATTCACGAAAAGCATCGGTATCCATAAAAGATTTAACACAATCAAACTTAGGTGTTATACCTGACTCCTTACCTTCGTCGAGTTCCCAATCTTCAGAGTTGCATTTAATTCTTTCCAATAAATCCCATCTGAATTTAATAGTCTTCATCATAAAAGAACCAGTACAAAAAGTATCGAGCATGGAGGAATTATTGAGAGAAAGTCGAGCATAATTTTTTTGAATAATAATTTATCTTGAGAGCTCATGATTGGGGCATGAATATAACATTGAATTAAGCCTCACCCAAGCTTGAGCGATACTTTCTCCTTCGCGAGGCCAAAAATTATATATATAATTACGATCAGGATGAACTAGATGCATAGGATAAAACTTTTGATGAAATTCCAATTTCAATCGGTTGTAGTTCCATGATCAAATATCATCACATAGCCTAAACCATGTTAATGCCTTTCCCTTCAAAGATAAAGGGAAGACCTTCTTCTTGATAACATCCTCGGGCATACCTGCAAGCTTAAATAATTCACAAACTTCATGCACATAGATTAGGTGCATATCGGGATGTAATGTTCCATCTCCTATAGAAGGATTAGCTAGCGGTTTCTCTATCATACCCGAGGGAATTTCAAAGTAAACATCTTCAGTAGGTTCAGTAGGTTGAGGAGCAACTCTTTGCTCTACTGGTCGGGGTGAAGAAACCCTGAACAAGCCCCTAAGAGGATTATTTTCCATAGTAACAAGTGACAGTAAATTTCAGCACACTATATAAATTTTTCCTTAGCAAATTCCAATTACCAAAGGCACTTCACTCCCCGGCAACGGCGCCAGAAGAGAGTCTTGATGACCCACAAGTATAGGGGATCTATCTTTTCGCACACGAACACGTCACCGTGTATCCTCGGCGCCGGGGGTGATGCACCGCAGCTCACGTCGAAGGAGACCCGCCGGAAGCGCGGTATGCAAGACAATACGGTGGGCGCTTTTGTACACACGAAACTCGATGCGCCCGGGAGGGACCCCGTATGGACGCGTGGCGGCTATGGGTTGCCCTAGGTCGGCTTGACCGCCCCTAGGGCCTCGAGGTTCGACTCCCTGCAATGAAGAAGAACGAACGAAGAACGAGGAAGAAGAACAAGGGAGAAGGAAAAGTAAAGGTAAAAGATGTAGTTCGATTGTATGTTGTCATTCAATCGGTCGTCACCCCTTACATATATATGAGGCAGCTGGACTTTCCGTACAAGAAAAGGTCTCAAATCCCGTCCAAAACATCAAAAGTTAACCTAATTCAGAATACGAGGGCTGGAACTTCCGGTCAGCCCGGAACTTCCGGGCTAAAATTACATCAAGTAGCTCTCTTGCACAGCTCCTGCAGGTCGCATATGGCTTCGGATCGCGATGGTCCCAAAAGCAAAGTTGTAGATCTTGCAATGGAGAAAAAATCCTTAGTTGATCACTTTTTCATCCGAGGTCACCTTGATGTCGAAATCGGCCCCGCAAATCTGCAAATAATGATAAAATTCCAGTCTTCGGGGCGCACCATGTGCAAAGTTTTTGTTTAGCCCGGAACCTCCACAGAAGTTTTGCCCGGAACTTCCGGGGCAGACTTATGCAGCACATAGTTTTGGCTCTAACTTTTGCATACGAACTCCGATTTATACGTTCTTTATATCAAAATCAATCGTTTCGACGAGGCGAAGACAATCCGTGTAGAAACGTTTCCCATATGAGGACATCTTGGGGGCGTAATCAGCCGAATAGTGTTCTGAATACAAAATCTGAGTACTTCGAACACAACTTCGGCCTTAGAGATGAGACCGGATGACTATGGCCCAGATATCAAAGTTTTTCCTTTTGACGATACAGAACTTTCTCACTTTGAGAACTTCTCCATTTGAGGCTATCTTAATCAAGTTCTTGTCCGTGCCAAAATCTGGTGTCAACACCCCCCCCCCTATTTTTCGGCAAACTTGTGTGTCGAAAAATAACTTGCACGATGTTTTTCCTAAGGATGATGTCAACACTCCATCGGCCATTTTATGTGCTTAGGACGATAAGTATATATCGGCCATTTGGATTAGCAACAAAAGTAAAGCTAATCAAACATATGATGATTTGGTAATACCCTTTCATGGTCTAAGAAATTATATTGCATCCATGGTTTAAAATAAGCCCATTGAGGGTAACCAATCATACCTGATGAGAAATCCCATGGCATAGGCATCAACGACATTGTTGAAGAAAATGGATAATGTGTGGACCGAAGATGTTGAAACCTTTGGCTTGGTCCTCCATAGTTTTCAGTCTTTTCCTTCTTCACCTTTATCGCACTTCTTGTAATGGAAGCTTGCACATAATTCTTATTTTGAGTACCTCCTTTGGGAGCCCATGCCATGTTTCTCTTTTCAAGTTCTTGTGCACTAAGTTTTTGTAATTTCTTCTTTTGCCAATATGATAAGCCGAGTGGGCGCCCTGGCTGTGATTTTGTTTGAAGCAATGGCAATTCTTGTTTTACCATGTGCACTCTCAACTTCTTCTCTTTAGATTTGGCACTTGATTGACTTGCCTCATCGCCATTAGTAGCCAATGTCAATACTTTAATGGGCTCCTTCTCATTTGAGATCAAATCTGAAGTAGCACTCTTACGGCCATCTTTTTTAACACGATAAATTTGTTTGACCACCTCTTTCTTGTTCCTTGAGCTCCGGACCGATTCCTTATGATTGAAACGGTCTTTGACATGTGATTGTTCAAATGTTGATCTTTTTGGAGCTGCATAATGTTTGTGAGATGGTCTAAAATAGGATGAAGAATGCGCCCTTGTATCATACTTGTCCCACGATGGATATGGATTTACATGATCATAGGAAGGTATCCATGGCATTGGCAGCACAAAATATGGATATGAATATACCGCATTAGAATTCTCATTTTGCCAATACCAATCCTCGGATTTGTGCCTAGGGGGTGATCTTGATGCTTTTCCATTAGTTGGCCGATAAGCACTTTTCTCTTCACTCTTCCTTTGATATTTATCTAATAATTGTGCAAAATTGACCTTGGATTTCTTGCACTTGTGCTTATTGCGGCCTTTATCTCCTTTATCTTAACTTGCATCGATCTTCGGATTTTCTTGTTGCCCCCCAGTCCTTGGCGTCTTCATTGTATCTTCGATAGAACTCATGCCTTCAAGAATATTTTCATTGTGGTCTTGAACAACTTTTTTACTTGAAAGCTTGATCCCATCACATTTAGTTTTTACCTTCTCATCTTTAAAGGAATCGTCTTGAAGTAACCTATTCAAAAACCTTTTCCATTAGGACCAATCAGAATAGACTGGTCATCCCTTGGTGTTTCAACAAATTTTAATCATCTTTTGTAACTATTTGACGAAACATGTTGCAATCCTCAAAATTATGCTTAGACGAATCATGCAACTTGCAATACATTCGTCCTTGGATTGATGGCTTCACATGGTGATCAAGAACTCTAATGTAATTATATTTCAGCTACAAATCAAATAATTCATCACACATGCTTGAATTGAAGGTATACTTCTTATTTTCTAGCCGATCTTGGTGTGCAAACGGCTTTGGAGTTGAGCGAACCAATGGTTCAGATTTAGAATCTCCCCATTCGGCTATGCATTGTGTTTTACACCCTATCTCCGCTGTATTTGGATAAGATATTATATTAGCATCGGATTTTTCAAAAGAATTTGACCTTGGATTTAAATTTCTGAAACGAAAATAGTTAGAATACACATGTCTCAATTGAGACCAAGTGCAAGCCAAGTAAGAAACAAGCAAAGCTACCCAATTAGATATGAAATTTTGATAAAGCAATGGGGAAAACTTTGGCTGCAATAATAGGTCACTATCGGTCTTTATAAATGGCACAATAGACTGACCGATATGTTCTATAAAAATTTTATTGCTAACAAGTAAATTTCCCTTCGTCATTGATCTTTCAAAATTACTTATGAGAATTTCTCTTATAGAAGCATCAACAATAAAGCTGCGACCAAATTGGAAGATAGGTAAATCACTTGCTAGACATACCTTTTCAAACCCGTTGGGAGAGCATGATGGTTGTGTTTCTTGAATGATAGGTTGTTCCTCTTTCGAATAGCTCCCCAACACCTTGTCATCCTGTTTTTCTAGAATAGATTCGGCATACGTAATATTTGATTCGGTCTTTTCAATAGACGAATTAACTTTATTATCCGAATCACCATCTTTTTTGATAATTCTATCCACACCCAATGCTTTCTCTTTTTGGCATAATCTAGCTTGGATTGCAGTAGAATTAATAGGCTTTCCCTCTTTTATTAATTCATGTAGAACAACATTGCATTCAACCCAAAAAGACGTAAGATTTTTCTTAATGACCCAATCTGGATAGAATTGCCCCCCGACACTTTCAGACTCTTTCAGTAACGATATGTCACCGAAATTCTGTAATTGTGTTGGGGGGACATTATATGCCACGGTAGTAGGTGAAGGCATTTGTTCTCCTGTAAAAGTTTCACTTATTCGGCCATGACCATGAAGGTGGGGAGCCGAATTATGGACATCAACAGTTGCGTATGGTGCCAGAAAATTAGTAGCATGAGGTGTAGCATATGATGTTTGAGGGTAATTGGCCGAATAACCAGTAGTAGCATGACCAATTCACCTATCCACCGGCACGTTTGGATTAACAAACTGCAAGTTATTTGCTGATGAATAAAAAGTTGAAACACTTTGTTGCATCCTATTGGAAGTTCCTACATGGGGTATCTCAACTTGATTAACCGACCTCATCATGTTGTTCATCGGGATATAGATTTGTGGGGTTGCCGATGAATGGGAGTTGGGATACATATGTTGCATGTTCGTGAAATTATATGAAGTTGAAGCATGAAGATTATTCTGAATCGGCTATTGCACATAATTAGATACATTATTGATAAAACTAGGGCTAGCCGATACATTATGCTCATTAGACAATCTAGCAACAACATATGCATTATTTGCATCTACATAAGTGAAGTGGGTATTCATATTACCTTTGTAGATGTCAAACCCTAGATGACGATCTCTTCGTAGCAAGAATGGGCCAGAGACCGTTCAACGTTTCGTCCCCAGCGGAGTCGCCAAAAAGTGTGTTCGCACACGAACACGTCACTGTGTACCCTCGATGCCAGGCGTGATGCACCGTAGAGACCGGAAGCGCGGTACACAAGACAATCCGGCGGGCGCTTTTGTACACCCGAAACCCCACACGCCCAGGAGGGACCCCGTCTGGACGCGTGGCGGCTATGGGTTGCCCTAGGTCGGCCTGACCACCCCTAGAGCCTCGAGGTTCGCCTCCCTGCAATGAAGAAGAATGAACGAAGAACGAGGAAGAAGAAGAACAAGGGAGAAGGAAAAGTAAAGGTAAAAGATGTAGATAGATTTGTTTGATTGTGTATTGTCATTCAATCGGCAGTCACTGTAAGTGCATCTAGTGCCACCCCTAGTTGGTTTTGGAGTATTGACGACAAACTTAGTTGAGGGACTAATGTGTTTGAGAGAATTGCAGGATAACACAGGTAGAAGTCCCTCATTGATTCGGTTTTACTACCAGAGATGACCCCTAAAATTGTATGAAGACATTGAAGTCAAAGGTGGTATATGAAGATATTCACATTGAAGACTATGACAAAAGAAGACACGTTATGAAGCCTATGGAGCTCGAAGACTTAGATCTTTCGTAGTTCATTTTCTTTTGTGTTGAGTCATAGGAACCACCGTACTGTTAAGTGGGGTCCAGGAGAACCAGTCAGAATGACTGAAGTGATGCCTAAACCAAAAACCTATGTCTTCGAGTGAAGACAATGAGAGCGAATCTTGTCCAGAGCCGGACAAGTCAGCTTTGCTTGTAGCCCAAGTAAAGTTGCCATGAGAGTTTGAAACCTGACCGTTGAGACACGTGTCAGTTCCTTAGTGACCCAGGGTCATTTCGGACAAATCAGGTCGGGTTGCCAAGTGGCTATAAATAGCCCACCCCCTACAACCATAAACGGTTGGCTGCTCAAATTTCAGTGCACGGCTTTTGTCGTTTGAGAGCAACCCACCTCGAAGCCTTTGAGAGAAAATTCCTAGCAAGGAGAAAAGCCCTAACCACCCAGAGCCAGAGAACATTGGGCATCACTTAAGTCTTCTTGTCTGTGTGATCTGAAGACTTATTACACTTGAGGACTGTGCATCCCCAGACGGTTAGGCGTCGCGTTCAGAGCATCCAAGAGACATTGTGGATTCCCAGTGAATGAAGTCTGTGAAGGTTTGGGAGTCTACCTTGAAGACTTACCAGAGTGATTGGGTGAGGACTATGTGACCTTAGCTCAAGGAGAATATGGTGAGGACTTGGTGTCCTGAGCTGCGTGTTCAGGACTGGGTGTCCGGGACTGGGTGTCCTAAGGTTTAAATACCTAGCCGCTCCAACCAGACGTACAGTTGTCACAGCAACTGGAACTGGTCCAACACATCATTGTCTTCAACGAGTCACTGGTTTCATCTTCACTTCCTTTTACTTACTGATCACTCATTGTGAACTCATTGCATGTCTGTTCTATCTTCTGTCTTCACAACGTGAGTGTATGATCTGTTTGGCTTCATAGTATCTTCCTACCTGATCCTAATTACACTACAGCTATTTGTCACTGTGCTTTCACTCTGTTGATACTTGACCATGGCTTTCCCAGTGTAGTCTAACTTCCGCTGCATAGTAATAGGCATATCTTCACTGTTTGTCTTCATAACTCCCATGTTTTGAAGACTTTCATAAAAATCGCCTATTCACCCCCCCTCTAGTCGATATAACGCACTTTCAATTGGTATCAGAACAAGGTGCTCCCTTGTTCTGTGTGATTCGGTTTAACCACCTGGAGTTTTAGCTATGTCGACTGCAGGGATAATCAAAGTCTCCGCTGCGTGCCCCATCTTCGATGGAAATGAATATCCCTACTGGAAGAATAAGATGAGTATGCATCTTGAAGCCATTGACGTCGACCTATGGTATGTCGTCGAGAACGGCGTTCCCAAGGCTGGAGAAGGTGTCACTGCTGCTGATGTCAAGAAATTCGTTCAACTGGACTCTACTGCCAAGAACATCATCTGTGGTCATCTGACAAAAGGACAGTATGGCCGTGTGAGTGCTTTGAAGACATCCAAGCTGGTCTGGGACTGGCTCTCCAAGGTCAATGAAGGCATCTCAACCCAGAGAGATCAAAGAATCAGTGTCCTTCGCAATCTCTTCAACCGCTTCAAGCGAAATGACAAATGAGAATGTCCAGCACACATTTGACCGACTCACTGACATCACAAATGAGCTTCAAGCCCTCGGCGCCACTGAGATTACCAAACACGAAGTCGTCAAAACGCTACTGAGATCACTTGATAGTTCGTTTGACATCCTAGCCCTGATGATTCAAGAACGTCCTAATTTCAAGAAACTCGATCCATCTGACATACTTGAGAGGCTCAACACACATGAGTTTCAGCTTTCTGAGAAAAGAGATATCTACGGTCCAAACTATGGGTGAACTCATGCCTTGAAGGCAAAAGCTGTTTCCTCAACTGAAGAAGAATCTGACAGCAGTTCTGATGATCCTGAAGACATTGGAAGGGAACTTGCAATGCTAGTGAAGAAGTTCCAAAAATTCACCAAGAAGAAAGGCTTCAGAAAGTCTTCACGATGAAGCTCAAGGAATGATGAAGCTTCTGCTCATGACTACAAGAAGAAAACATGCCACAAGTGCAAGAAAACTGGACACTTCATCTCTGAGTGTCCACAGTGGGACAATGAGAACAGAAAGAAGAAGAAGAGCAAGGAATATGACTCAAACGACAAGAAGAAGAAGAAATACACAAAGTCTTCTTCCAAGTCTTCCTCAAAGTCTTCATCACACAAGAAGAGCTCATCTGGCAAGGCACGTGCGTTTGTAGGCAAGGAAATGGATTCAGAGGAGGAGTCCGCTTCTGAGGAGGCAGAGGTGGAGTCTGAGGAGGAGTCTGATTCTGGCATTGCAAGTCTGGCTACAACATACGTCGCCAAGTCCATCTTCAACACTGAAGACAATGACTTCATCACCGACACCGATGCAAGTGAAAAGGACTACTCCACTCCTACCTACTGCTTCATGGCACGCGGTGCCAAGGTAAACAAACGCACTACTCACTATCAAACATCTAGTGACGATGACTCTGATTGTGATTCAAAACCCAATTACAAAACACTTGCTAAAATTGCAACTGAACAACAGAAAGCCATGGAACATATTCAAAAACTGTTAGACAGAAGCGATGATCTGTTGGGTGCTGAAATGACTCGATCTGAATCCTTAATTGAAGACATAAAAAATCTTCACGTTAAGTATCAGGAACTTTAAGATCGTCATGATACTCTCTCAACAACTCATGAAAACCTTTCCTATGATTATCTTCAAAGGAAGCAAGAACTTGAGAAATTGAGAGCGGCTCATGAAGATCTTCAAAAGGAAAACGAGTCACTTTGCGCCGAACAGATTAGTTCCGCTCAGGAAGGATTTGCACCACCATGTCTTAAATGCATTGAACGTGATAATGCTACTTCTGTTGCTGAATGTTCCACTGCTACTGCTGTTGCAATATCTTCAACTGTTGATGTGGTAACTAACCCCTCTGCTGAGGATACCACTGCTATTGCTGATGAGAATGCTAGGTTGAAGACATTGCTTGAAACAGGGATGTACAAAAGTCTTAAAGGACATCAGACATTATGTGATGTCCTCAAGAAGCAGATTCTGAACCAAAACCCTAGGAAAGAGGGTGTTGGGTTCGTAAGGAAAATAAATGCAGATGGCTCTTACTGGAAACCTGAGCAGTACCCCAAAACCAAGTGGGTTGCTGCAAAGGACCCTTCAGCAGATCCATCCAATTTATCTGGCTTCACTTGTGCTAACCCCATTATCATTGATGAATCCTTTGATGCAAACTATATACTATTTAAGAATCAGAATGGTGAAGTGTTTGCCAGGTACATTGGTACTAACTGCAGGAATGGACCGCCTATGAAGAAGATCTGGGTTCCGAAAAAGTGTCTGGAAAATCTTCCTGTGAATGTCTTCATGACACCTCACATGAAGAAGACAAACCTCAGACCAAAGGCTTCATACGGTCTAAAGGCTTCATACAGACAGAGGACTCACCTGAGTCACACTAACGCAAATGTTTTGCAGGGAAACCATACTCAGGCATATGAATATGAGAGCGGTTCATCAAACCGTCATGTTCATATGACCAAAAACTATCCTGCCTATTCTTATGAGTACTATTGTCCGCCTGCTAGACTATTTGCTAGGGCTCCAAAACCAAAATTCTCAGATGCTGCACTTAGACTTATTGCTTCTAAGCCACCCTTGAAGATGTGGGTGGTTAAGAAAGCTTACCTCTCTTTTGCAGGGAAAGGTCTCCAGCAGAAAACCAAAATCTTCTGACGCTATTGCTGGGGACCTTAAAAATCTTGTAGGGCGCAAGATAAAATGCCCGAATGGCATCATTATGTACTTCGTTCCTGAATAGCATGCTACTTTCCCTATTAGTCCTAATCTGGATCTAAGTTTTCATAACCCACTGGTTCATCAAATGTTTTTGCTTCACAATTCTCTTCGTGAAGCCTATCCCCCTAACTGCACTGTAGGGTACGACACCAGCGTCTTCAAAGTCTTCAGAATGGATTATTGACAGTGTGTGTACAAATCACATGACTGGCAAAAGAAACCTTCTTATGGACTCAACCTTACGTCCATCCGACAAGAGCCACATCACATTTGCTGACACTGGTAAAAGTAAGGTATTGGGTCTCAATGCTTTGCGATCTCAATGCTTTGCAATCTCAAAGGATCAACACATGGATAAAGTCATGCTTGTTGAATCCCTTGGTTTCAACTTAATGTCTGTCTCAATGCTTTGCGATTTGAACATGGTCGTAATATTTGGAAAATATCGTTGCCTGGTACTAATGGAATCTGACAAGTCTCTAGTGTTTGAAGGGTATCGGAAAGATGATTTTTATGTGGTAGATTTCTCAGCAGGGCCACAACTTGCAGTATGTCTTCTTGCAAAAGCTTCAGAATGCTGGCTTTGGCATCGGAGGAACCTCCACACCCTTGCGAAGAAGAAGCATGTCATAGGCATCGAGGGCGTCAAGTTCAAGAAAGATCATTTATGCGGTGCCTGTGAAGCAGGGAAGATGACGAGGGCAAAACATCCCTCGAAGACAATCATGACCACTACTCGACCCTTCGAATTGCTTCACATGGATCTTTTTGGTCCCACTCACTACTCAACTTTTACTACTATTGCTTGCCTCTATGGCTTCGTTATTGTTGATGATTATTCTAGATATACTTGGGTGCACATAATTCTTTACAAGACTGAAGTGCAGGATGTCTTCAGACGCTTCGCCAATCGTGCTATGAACAATTTTGGCGCCCAGATAAAGCACATCAGAAGTGACAATGGCACTAAATTCAAGAACACTGGCCTTGATACATATCTTGATACCTTGGGCATCACACATGAATTCACAGCTCCGTACACGCCACAGCAGAATGGCCTCGTCGAACGCAAGAACAGAACACTCATTGAGATGGCCAGAACGATGCTAGATGAATACAAGACTCCAAGAAAATTCTGGACTAAAGCCATTGACACTGCATGCCATACAATCAATCGTGTTTATCTTCACAAGCTTCTGAACAAGACATCTTATGAACTCCTAACTGGCAAAAAGCTAAATGTCAGTTACTTCAGAGTATTTGGCGCAAGGTGCTGGATCAAGGACCCACATCACACCTCAAAATTTGCACCAAAAGCACATGAAGGTTTTATGCTTGGATATTGAAAGGATTCGCACTCCTACAGAGTCTTCAATCTCTTTCATTACAAAGTGGTTGAAACCGTGGATGTGAGGTTCGATGAGACCAACGGATCACAAAGAGAGCAGCTGCCAAGTGTGCTAGATGAAGTTCCATCCAGTGAATCAATCAAGCTAATGGGAACTGGAGAGATTAGACCTTCTGAAGCTCATCCTGAATAAGAACTTATCATCTCACCACCTGATCAACTTGAAGACAATGCTCAGCCTGAAGACATTCTTCCCAACAACAACACAGATCAGCAAGAGCAAAGTCTTCGCCCTGTACATCCTCGTGTTGCCAATGAAGTGCAGATTGAAAGAATAATTGATAGCATCAATGCACCTGGTCCACTCACTCGTTCAAGGGCAACTCAGCTAGCAAATTTCTGTGGGCACTTCGCATTCGTCTCAATATCAGAAACCAAGAAAGTTGAAGAAGCCTTCATGGAACCTGAATGGATTCAAGCTATGCAAGAAGAGCTTCAACAGTTTGAGCTAAATAATGTATGGGAACTGGTTAAGCGTCCTGATCCAAGGAAGCACAACATAATAGGCACCAAATGGATATACCGCAACAAGCAAGATGAGCATGGTCAAGTTGTCAGAAACAAAGCTCGTCTCGTTGCTCAAGGATATACTCAAGTGGAAGGCATTGACTTCGATGAAACATTTGCTCCTGTGGCTAGGCTTGAAGCCATACGCATACTGCTAGCCTATGCAAATCATCATAACATACTTCTATATCAAATGGATGTGAAGAGTGCCTTTCTCAATGGCAAGATTGAAGAAGAAGTGTATGTTGCACAACCACCTGGCTTTGAAAATCCAAAACATCCTGACATGGTATACAAGCTCAACAAGGCACTGTATGGCCTCAAACAAGCCCCTAGGGCCTGGTATGACACACTCAAATACTTCCTGAAGAGCAAAGGCTTCATACCTGGTTCCCTAGATCCCGCTCTTTTCACGAAGACATATGATGGTGAACTGTTTGTGTGCCAAATATATGTGGATGACATTATCTTCGGCTGCACCAATCAGAAGTACAGTGAAGAGTTTGGATATATGATGCAAGAGCAATATCAGATGTCCATGATGGGGGAGCTGAAGTTCTTCCTTGGTCTTCAAATACAACAACAACGCAATGGCATCTTCATATCTCAAGAGAAGTATCTCAAAGATTGCCTGAAGAAGTTCGGTATGCAAGACTGCAATGGCTTCACAACACTAATGCCAGCCAAACATCATCTGGGTCCCGACGACAATGGTAAAGAGTTCGATCAAAAGGTATACCGCTCCATGATTGGTTCTTTGCTTTATTTATGTGCATCTAGGCCAGATATTATGCTTAGTGTTTGCATGTGTGCTCGATTTCAAGCGGCACTAAAGGAGTCGCATCACTTAGCTGTGAAGCGAATTCTTTGATATTTGGCTCACACCCCAACTCTAGGATTATGGTATCCAAAGGGCTCAGAATTTGATTTGGTTGGATTCTCGGATGCTGATTATGCTGGTGACAAAGTTGATCGCAAGTCTACATCAGGCACATGTCACTTTCTGGTACGATCACTTGTATGTTGGTCTTCAAAGAAGCAGAACTGTGTATCTCTCTCCACTGCTGAATCTGAATACATTGCTGCTGGATCTTGCTGCGCTCAGCTTCTATGGATGAAGCAAACACTCAAGGACTATGGTATTCATCTGAAGCAAGTGCCACTTTACTGCGACAACGAAAGCGCCATCAAGATTGCCAACAACCCAGTTCAGCACTCGAAGACAAAGCACATTGAAATTCGTCATCACTTTCTCAGAGATCATGTTGTGAAGGAAGACATTGATATCATACACGTCAACACTGAAGAGCAATTGGCAGATATCTTCACCAAGCCCTTGGATGAGAAGAGGTTTTGCAAGTTACGGTGTGAGCTAAATATCCTGGAATCCTCAAATGTCCTGTGATCAGGCACACATCCTAACACTTATGCATATGATGACTTAGATGTGCAACACACAAAGTAAAGTATATCTTCAATCAATGAAGACATACATTCTAAGTGTGAATACATTAATGTGGAATTTGACTTCGGAGCGCCACGATAACTGTGCGCCATGTCTGGGTCTAATACTTCCTATACAGTGGGTAACGCCACCACCAAACGTTCTATTTTGAAGTGTTTCACTCATGGCGTTACCTTGCAATGTCTTCACATTTGGTTTGGCTTCGAACTCAACATAATTTTATGATTATCTTCACTATGTTGAGTATAGATATATATATATTTATGCTAGTGTTCTGTCCTCTACAGCATTCACTTATAGCTATATCTTCGTGTTGAATCTTTTGAACTAAGTGAATGTGATCGGACCCCAAACTTCTCTATGCTTTCTATCTCAAACTCTATCTCTCTAAGTCATATGCATTCTATTGAAACTGTCGAATGTCTTCACTGTGTCCTTGTCAGCAGAAGATATAGAGACAACCATAAAGCCCGTTTTCAATGCTCATTCCTCCACATAAAATCCGGAGAAGCAGGAACGACCACCCGACAATCCAGGCGTGCGTGGGACGTGGAACAAACCCCAAACTTCCGCAAACTGGCCACGCATTCCTCAGATGCGAATCGCCAGGGGCACCTGTGTCATAGCACAGTGCCGCCCTTGTGCCTATAAATACACACTCACAGCGGTAACTATCTCTTCTTCCACCCTCGCACGAACCCTAGCGCCACCGCTAGTTCTCGACGAAGCGCTTCGCTGCCGCACCCTCTCCGACGCCGTCTTCACGCCGACCGCGTACATCATCCTCTCCGCCGTCGCCGTAGATCTCCTCCGTCGCCAAGTTAGGGCACAGACGAGTGAACTGCTCGGCCTCATCTCTCACTCCGTCTAGCAGTTCTCAGTGTGGTAAATAAAACTGCCTTTTACAGCACCATTGATCCTATTGATCTGTCACTTTCTACCACAAGCAGTTTCTGCTCACACAAACTAGATCTCTCTCAAACTGCATCTCATAACATGCCTAGAATATTCACTTGTGCTTCAAAAAGTAGTTAGATTCCTCACTTGTACTGATATGTGGATTCGTACAAATCTGGAACCAACTTCTTATCTATGAGTGAATGTCTTCGCACGATGAGGTCAATGTCTTCTAAACTGATTTATCTTCAAAATCTTCTGAGAATGCATATGACCTCTTCCCCTTCCCTCGCACCTTAATGCTGTCACAGGTACATGTCCGTGGGAGAATCCTTTGGTTCTCATAGTCTGCATTCATTTGCAGAATTCCTACAGCATCACCTAAATTCTCCTGAAGCCAGTTCCTGTTGGTCCAGCAAAAGAAAGCCTTTGAAGCCTTTTGAACGTCTTGAAGCCTTCCAAGTTAAAGTTTATGGCTTCAGAAATAGCAGCAAGGAAGGGGGGCAGACAGCGACGTGGAGGAACATCCAAAGATCTGCCTGATGACCTGGCAGAAATGTATAAAACAGATCCTGAAGAGAATTATGGGCAGCGCAAGACCCGAATCCAATGGATTCGACACTATTGGGCAGAACAATGGTTCAAATACCGCTTCACAACCCAAGAGTATGCTGAGAAAAGTGCCATCAAAAGACCGTGGGGAGACAGCTTATACAAGAACCTTGTACCCAGGTCCAGAGATGAAGCTATTGCCCAAAGCTTCTATCCATGCATGGTTCGTGGGCCACAGCCTAATGATGCACATCCGTCGTCACTACTCTGGTGTCGTGACGACAATCTGTTCAAGCGCAACTTTCAGTTTGCCCAACAATCAGCGAAGCAGAACAAGAAGAAATTTGGGTTAGACTTCAACCCTGGTCCCTCAGCACCAAGGGCAGATGGCACACGCGACGCAGAACCCAATATCATCGGTTCGTATGCCAACCTTGAGGGCCTCATCACCCGCATCTTAGTCCAAGGGACTGCCGTGAATGACCCTCCAGCTGACTCTGAGTCTGATGAAGCTCCTGCTGTACCGAAGCCAAAGTAGTCGAAGAAGCCAAAAGCTTCAAAACCGGCCCCTTCACCAAAAATCTCAAGGGCGAAGCCATTGGCAACTGCACCTCCTGAAGACAGTGTGCAGTCTGAAGACATATCCCGCGTCTCCAAGCCCCGGAAGGCCAAGATGCCTCAGCCACACACCGGCAAAGAGCTCACAGCTGCTGCCATTCTGTGCAGCGAAGCCATTGATCTGTCAAGTGATGAAGATCTTGGAGATGACGCTCTCGAGCAGCTCATCAAGAGCAAAGAAGAAGCTGAAATCTTCAACAATTTGCCTCTCTTTGATGTCGCCATCATCCACAACTTCATCGACGAATGGTTTGCCACACCAAACATCAGCTTCGAAGATCTGCAGCTGCTCGTTGGCCTCAGCGTCGCCTTCCAAGGCGCTATTTCTTCAGAACTTGCAATTGCCCAACGCATTGTTGAACTGAAGCAGAAAATTGATCATGAAAAGGCTCAGTTCAAGAAGCATATGGCCAAGCTCAGCGTGCAAGAAGTGAAGAGCTTCAAGATCATGTTGCACGAACTAAAGGAAAACTTTCTGAAGAAGCGGGCAGAAGCTCAAGGTTCGCGGGAGCGAATGAAGACTCCGGCAGACAGATGTGTGCAGGCCTACAATGAGGCTGAGAAGCGCAAGGCACTTGGGCGTCCTGGCATCGACCCCAAGATGGCCGCAAAGAAAAAGAAGAAGACCGTTCCAGCTGAACAAGAGGCACCAAGGCAGGAAGCAGTTCTGCTTGTCTTCCCAACTGCAACGACTGGCTCGAAGCCAAAGAGCCGGTCAACAGCTTCAGAGCTCAAGAAGACAAGAACTGCTGAGGCTGAAGCCAGGAAGAGGAAAAGCTCTGAAGCCTCTCCTACTGCCCACAGCAAGAAAAAGAGAAAGACCAAGAAATCTCGGGCTGCTCCCATAGAGCCCTTGATAGTTGAACCTATTTCTATGGTTCACCCTAACGCAGAACGTCAACTGACGGTGCATGAGCCTGCTTCCACAGAGGCTCCTGTTCCTGAAGACATTCCAGCAGCTGATCCCATCGCTGCTGAAGACATTGGTCATCGTGACAATGTAGAAGATGATGCAGCCCTTCCTCAATTAGAACACAGCGAACTCATCAGCATTGATCGTCCACTGACGCCAATTGCACAGGATGCTTCATGGGCGAATCGCCCTCAAGAGGAAGAAGACAATGAGGCCCAGCCCACTCCAACCCCATAGGCGTCGTCTGCATTCCGCAGGCTTCGCAAAGGTCCAAGGCCTCAAGTCTATGCTGAAGACATTCCAGCTGCATCAGCCGCAGATGAAGCACCACAAGAGCCCACTCCTATGCTCCACCAAGAAGCACTTCTCCAGGAGAACATGCTTGTGACCGACCCTCCAGCTAGTCAAGCGGAGGCTGAAAATATTGAGGCTGCCACAACCAACACTGAAGCCAATGTGGAGCCCTCCCCGCCAAAAGCTTCAGAAGACAGCGAAGCTACTGATCCAGACACTTCTGTTCCTGAGTCTGCTGCAGGTCCTCAATTTGATTACCATGTTGAGCACAGGCCTCATGTCCAGAAGCCAGTCCCAAGGCTGCCGAGGTTCCCAGGTCCTGCATCAACACCTGGCTCCTTTAACATCAATAGCTTCAAGGCAGATAATACGTTCTTCAACAGCTCCAAGAACCCCTATTCAAGGGAAAGGATTTCATCAGATAGGTTCTGGAGCTATCCTCAGCGCAGCTACTATTCATGCATCCTATACAACCAAAGTCGCATCTTCTCGCACAAGCGCCTTGATGTTGAAGCCATTGCTGGTCTGCCCTGTTTAGAGGAAGCGTTGGATTGCTTCAAGCAAGTGGGTCTGCTGCAGTTTGTAACTGATGAAGAGCACTGGAATGAAGAGCTTCTGCTGCAATTCTATGCCACCCTCCACATCAAAGGATACAACAAAGATCCGAAGACTTGGGCCCTGGAGTGGATGACCAGCAATGTCCATCACGAAGCCAATGCATTTGATATCATTGAGCTCACCGGCCTGCCCACTCCTGGCAAATTCTTCGAGGAAGGTTGTCCACTACACACTGAAGCTCTTGAGAGCATATTCCAGAGGCCTGAACCGAATATGAGTCAGATGCTCTCCATGATGAAGCCATTGCCCCGCGATGCCCCATATCCAACAGAGTTCTTTGTTGAAGACTTTGAGTACCTGCCCAGAACCATCTATCACATTATCCGGCGGACTCTCTGGCCTATCAAAGGGCACTCTCCAAATGCCAAGATCGAGGGTGCAATGAAGACTCTGATATTTTGTATCCTTCATGGCAAATGCTTCAACACACAGGACTTCTTCATACGCCAACTTGCTGCATCAGGCTCAGATTTACTTGGTTTGAAGTCTATGCTCCTTGGGTAATGAGACTGATCAAGCTTCACTCTACGATCTCATATCAGCCCTCAGCCCGCAACCATCGGATCTTCTTGCCAGATGTGGATACCTCTGCTGAAGCTATATATCCTGAGCCTGCCAAGCAACCTTTGAGTCTTCAGAATGCAGAACACCAGAGCTTCACTCAAAACGTTGAAGGTGTTGAAGCCATCTCCAGGGTGTATCCTTTGGCTGGCACTACACGTGCACCACACCCTACTTCAACTGAAGCTACTGACAGTGCCACTGCTTCAAGACCCAAGAAGCGCACTCGTGTTCTCAACGACCGAGAGCTTCTTGTGGCCCTTCATCAAAAGCAGGATAGGCATCATGACTGGTTGAAGAGACAGATGAAAAGCCTCTTGGTGGAAGTAAATCGCATCCGAAATCTTGCCACCAAGAACGCTTTCGTTGCCCATGAAACCTGTCGCCGCACATGGAAAGGGCTAACGATGATGCTTTCTGAAGCTGATCTTCAAGAGGATGGCTTCACTGAGAAATTCAAGTTTGACTCCACACCTCCTCGAAGAGCTGTGCTGCTGGGGACACCATCTCTTGAAGATTCTGAGTTTTCTTCCTCTGCTGCCACAGTCACTGCCAGAATCATTGAGGAGGAAGAGCCACCTGCTTCAGCACCTCCAAGCTCTTCTGCACCGCCAAACAACACCAACAACCCTGCTACTTCATCTACTCCTCATGGGAACGAGTAGAAGCATATGAGATTGATAGTCTTCAAGCGGGTTCATATGGGCGGGTGCCTTATATTTTGCTTCGTGCTTACAACTCTTGTTTTTTTTGCTACATTTGGTTCTTATGAGTTGTAACACTTAAACCAGATGGTCGTCTGCTACTTGTTTGCCACCCTGTTTTGCGAAGATAAATTCCGCATGTGCGACGATAAATTCCGCACTTATCTCATTCTGCAGACGTCCATTTTCCATTATACATGTCATTATCTTCATATACTTTCACATGCATAGTGGATTGTCATCATAAGCTGAAGTGGATCTCCACAAGTACAACCTGCCATGTGCATTTGCATTCCAAAAGCAAATTAACTTATATGCACATCTTCAGGGGGAGCCCTTGCAACTTATGAAGACAATTCCTTATCCTTTACAATTTCACAGACTATATTCCCCGTTGAAAACTTCAACTAGTTTGTCATCAATCACCAAAAAGGGGGAGATTGTAAGTGCATCTAGTGCCACCCCTAGTTGGTTTTGGAGTATTGACGACAAACCTAGTTGAGGGACTAATGTATTTGAGAGAATTGCAGGATAACACAGGTAGAAGTCCCTCATTGATTCGGTTTTACTACCAGAGATGACCCCTAAAATTGTATGAAGACATTGAAGTCAAAGGTGGTATATGAAGATATTCACATTAAAGACTATGACAAAAGAAGACACGTTATGAAGCCTATGGAGCTCGAAGACTTATATCTTTCGTAGTTCATTTTCTTTTGTGTTGAGTCATAGGAACCACCGTACTGTTAAGTGGGGTCCAGGAGAACCAGTCAGAATGACTGAAGTGATGCCTAAACCAAAAACCTATGTCTTGGAGTGAAGACAATGAGAGCGAATCTTGTCCAGAGCCGGACAAGTCAGCTTTGCTTGTAGCCCAAGTAAAATTGCCATGAGAGTTTGAAACCTGATCGTTGAGACACGTGTCAGTTCCTTAGTGACCCAGGGTCATTTCGGACAAATCAGGTCGGGTTGCCAAGTGGCTATAAATAGCCCACCCCCTACAACCATAAACGGTTGGCTCCTCAGATTTCAGTGCACGGCTTTTGTCGTTTGAGAGCAACCCACCTCGAAGCCTTTGAGAGAAAATTCCTAGCGAGGAGAAAAGCCCTAACCACCCAGAGCCAGAGAACATTGGGCATCACTTAAGTCTTCTTGTCTGTGTGATCTGAAGACTTATTACACTTGAGGACTGTGCATCCCCAGACGGTTAGGCGTCGCGTTCAGAGCATCCAAGAGACATTGTGGATTGCCAGTGAACGACGTCTGTGAAGGTTTGGGAGTCTACCTTGAAGACTTACCAGAGTGATTGGGCGAGGACTATGTGACCTTAGCTCAAGGAGAATACGGTGAGGACTTGGTGTCCTGAGCTGCGTGTTCAGGACTGGGTGTCCGGGACTGTGTGTCCTAAGGTTTAAATACCTAGCCGCTCCAACCAGACGTACAGTTGTCACAGCAACTGGAACTGGTCCAACACATCATTGTCTTCAACGAGTCACTGGTTTCATCTTCACTTCCTTTTACTTACTGATCACTCATTGTGAAGTCATTGCATGTCTGTTCTATCTTTTGTCTTCACAACGTGAGTGTATGATCTGTTTGGCTTCATAGTATCTTCCTACCTGATCCTAATTACACTACAGCTATTTGTCACTGTGCTTTCACTCTGTTGATACTTGACCATGGCTTTCCCAGTGTAGTCTAACTTCTGCTGCATAGTAATAGGCATATCTTCACTGTTTGTCTTCATAACTCCCACGTTTTGAAGACTTTCATAAA
>NC_041390.1:44284120-44378803 GCF_002162155.2 Triticum dicoccoides | reverse complement strand
AAAGGTCTCAAATCTCGTCCAAAACATCAAAAGTTAACCTAATTCTAAATACGAGGGCCGGAACTTCCGGTCAGCCCGGAACTTCCGGGCCAAAATTACATCAAGTAACCCTCTTGCACAGCGCCTGCAGGTCGCATATGGCTTCGGATCGTGATGGTCCCAAAAGCAAAGTTGTAGATCTTGCAATGGAGAAAAATGCCTTAGTTGATCACTTTTTCATCCGAGGTCATCTTGATGTCGAAATCGGCCACGCAAATCTGCAAATAATGTTAAAATTTCAGTCTTCGGGGCGCACCGCGTGCAAAGTTTCTGTTTAGCCCGGAACCTCCCCAGAAGTTTTGCCCGGAACTTCCGGTGTAGACTTATGCAGCACATAGTTTTGGCTCTAACTTTTGCATACGAACCCCGATTTAGACATTCTTTATATCAAAATCGATCGTTTCGACGAGGCGAAGATAATCCGTGTAGAAACGTTTCCTAGATGATGCCATCTTGGGGGCGTAATCAGTCGAATAGTGTTCTGAATACAAAATCTGAGTACTTCGAACACAACTTCGGCCTTAGAGATGAGACCGGATGACTATGGCCCAAATATCAAAGTTTTTCCTTTTGACGATACGGAACTTTCTCACTTTGAGCACTTCTCCATTTGAGGCCATCTTAATCAAGTTCTATGCCGTGCCAAAATCTGGTGTCAACACTATCGTAGTCCTTTCGATAAGTAAGAGTGTCGAACCCAACGAGGAGCAGAAGGAAATGACAAGCAGTTTTCAGTAAGGTATTCTCTGCAAGCACTGAAATTATCGGTAAGAGATAGTTTTGTGATAAGGTAATTCGTAACGGGTAATGTCAGTGTAAAAACCGGCGGATCTCGGGTAGGGGGTCCCGAACTGTGCGTCTAGGCCGGATGGTAACAGGAGACAAGGGACATGAAGTTTTACCCAGGTTCTGGCCCTCTTGATGGAGGTAAGACCCTACGTCCTGCTTGATTAATACTGATGATATGGGTGTTACAAGAGTAGATCTACCACGAGATCAGAGAGGCTAAACCCTAGAAGCTAGAGTATGGTATGATTGTATGTTGTGATTGTTGTCCTATGGACTAAAACCCTTCGGTTTATATCGACGCTGGAGAGGGTTAGGGTTACACAAGGTCGGTTACAAAGGAGGAGATATCCATATACGTATTGCCTAGCTTGCCTTCCACGCCAAGTAGAGTCCCATCCGGACACGAGACGAAGTCTTCAATCTTGTATCTTCATAGTCTAACAGTCCGGCCAATGGAGATAGTCCGGCTGTCCGAAGACCCCCTAATCCAGGACTCCCACAGTAGCCCCTGAACCAGGCTTCAATGACGATGAGTCCGGCGCGCAGTTGTCTTTGGCATTGCAAGGCAGGTTCCTTCTCCGAATACATCACAGATGAATTTGAATACGAGGATAGTGTCCGACCCTGCAAAATAAGTTCCACATTTCACCATAGAGAGAACAATGTTTTCGCAGTTCTAATCCGCTAGCTTGTTTTGGCAACATGACGTTATGTCATGTCCCGGTGATTATTCGAACTGTTTCTTTTAACCAGCCCCGCACATAACGCGAGGCAGTTTTTCGACACGTCTTGTCAAAGCGGAGATCATGTCCCCTTATTACGGGATTCTCATCAATACGGGCGTGGGTAACCCAACCGCGCCATTAATTACGGTGCTTGGGGGATAAGCGAGTTTTACCAGGCAAGTGGGGACGCTTAGTTTTGTCCACCCATATAAAGGGATAAGGATTCACCTTCCTATCCACGCCTTCTTCCTCCTCTGCTCATCCGCTCCCGCACACTCGAGCTCTAGCGCCAAAGTCCTCACTTCCATCTCAACCTTCTCCAACCATGTCCGGAGCGGGAGGCAAGTGGATGGTCTCCTCCGTCACGGAGGGAGACGTCAAGAAACTGAGGAGAGCCGGATACCTGCCCGACGACATCGCGCACCGGCTCCCAGATGAGGGGAAACTCATCCCCACCCCCAGGCCCCATGAGAGGGTCGTATACCTCACCCGTTTCTTCCGTGGACTGGGATTCCCTCTCCATCCCTTTGTCTGGGGGCTCATGTTCTATTACGTCCTAGATTTCCACGATCTGGCCCCGAACTTCATCCTCAACATCTCGGCGATTATCATCGTGTGCGAGGCCTTTCTCCACGTCAAGCCCCACTTCGGCCTATGGCTGAAGACCTTCAACGTCAAGCCAAAGGTGGTGGGCGGCCGCCAAGCGGAGTGCGGAGGTGCCATGGTGGGCAAGATGCCCAACATAACATGGCTCAAGGGCTCCTTTGTGGAAACCATAAAGGGGTGGCAATCGGGGTGGTTCTACATCACCGAGTCGCGCGACCCCGCATGGGTAGCGGCCCCCGAGTTCCAATCTGGAACCCCCATGCGGCTCACCTCCTGGAAGGAGAAGGGCCTGTCCTAGGGTAATTCAAAAGAGCCGATCGACTCCAGTCATGTATTCAAAACATGGTGGACAAGAAGCTCAAGCTCGTCAACATAGTCCAGGTTATGCTCGTCCGTCGGATACTCCCGTGCCAACAACGGGAGTTCACTTTGTGGGAGTTCAATCCGGCGCAGCACCGAACTCTGAACAGGCTCTTCGACACGACTCATGAAGATGCCTGGAGGGTGCTGTTCAAGAGTGCTGAGGTCCCTCCCCCCATTACTGAGGATCGCGGATTCAGCGCGAAGCGCCAAGCCAGCGCGGTAAGTTGTTTTACCTTTCATAGGATGCTTATTTTTATATAGATTGACTCTATGCGGGATCTAAACTCCCGTGATTTTGACAGGACTGGCAGAAGATGGCCGGACAGATCAACTGTCCGGCTCCCTTGCCCGAAGGCTCCGCGGACGCTCTTCTGACGAAGATGCTGACTCCGTCCCCTTATAAGGTGCCGGAGAAGACCAAGAAGGCCAAGGGAGTTCGAAAGAGTTCCCTACGCCAGGCGTCGTCGGACTCACCGTCCGATGACTCTGTGACACACTCTTCCCCCGAAGACGAGGAAGAGGAAGAAGAGGCTCCCCCACCGACTGGGGGAGACAAGAAAAGGAAGGCCGTCCCAACTGGGGAGGCCGGAGGGTCCAAGAAGGGAAGGACTTTCCTTCCGGACAGCTCCGCCACCGCCGACGAAAGTGAAGACGAGTGGTTGCCCAGGGCCAAGCCCCAGGGGAGATCGTAAGTATTCGGATACCAAAGTAACCCATAGGATTCCTTTGTCGCATTGCTTTCCCTAATTGGCGAACATAATTACGCAGGCCGCCACGAGCCAATATCGAGGTATCATCGGACGGCTCCCTGGGTTCGTCGGACATGGATAGCGATCTAGTCCCGACTGCCACCTCCCCTCATCCTGCCTAAGACGCACCGGATCGAGGGGAGACAGTCCTGAAGGCGACTCAAGGCAACCTTCCGAAGACGCACCGGATCGAGGGGAGACAGTCCTGAAGCCTGAGAGCTCCGAGTTCGGCCCTCAGCGGAACCCCGCGCCGGAACCTCCAGCGGTTCCGGGCTCGGGCAGGCTGTCTCCTTCTAAGAGGGGTGAGACACCTGTGCCGGTGACCTCTGTCCATCCAGAGGCGCCGGACAATATGTTGGAAGCGCTTCGCAATGCTTCCATCGAGGAGGAGCACCGCACTATCATGAGTGCGGTGATCCAGAAGGTTCAGTCTGCTAAGAGCGGATTGACTGAAGCCTGTACTAGCCTTCTAACAGGCTTTGAGGTAAGTGTTTTTAAAATGTAGTAGAAATATTACCGCATAGACAGTAGCCCCTGATGCTTTGTTCGGTGTTCACAAAGAAAAGCCGAACAGAGGATCAAATAATATCACAGGAGTCTAATATAAGTATGTCAATATGCATATGTAGGCTTCGCTTCTGGCGTCCGCCGCACTAACTGCAGAGGTTGCCATACTGAAGGAGGCCCTCGAGGGGTTCCAGAAAGAGCTCGGCCTTACTAAGAGGCAGCTCGAGGAGAACAAGGGTAAATAATACCCCATGTATAGATGAGAAAAAGGACGTGATTGCTAAACGACAGGATCATTGTATGTTTGCCAGGGGCCATGACCGAGGTGGCGACGCTGAAGCAAGCGTTGTCCCAGGCCGAAGAGAAGGTGGCCCAGGAGCGCACCGAGGGAGAGAGGCACGAGGCTCGGGTGGGCGAGGTGCAGCAAGAGCTCCAGGCTCTCGTGACGAAGCACAGAAGGCCCTTCAGGAGATCGACGCGATAAGGAAGATAGCGGCGGGTAAGGCTTTCTATATGCAAAGCAAGCATGTACAAGTAAATTATCGATTACTTACCCGGATCCGGAGCTCTTCAGGAGCATTCACAGATTTGCCCCGCAGTGTGTCCGATGCCGCACAATTTTACCAGGCCGAGGATGGTAGCTCGACGGAGAAGTTGTTCTGGTCTCAGTATGCTGAGGCCGAACATCCGGTGCCGATCAGCGACCAGCTGAAGCAGATGGTCGAGCTACATAAGACGGCCGATCAGGCCATGAAGGGCTTCATAGTCCGGTTCTGGCCTGGCGATGCCCTTCCGAACAGCTTCTTTGGCCTGGTGAGGCGGCTTGTGGATGCCTGCCCACGGCTGGAGGTCGTCAAGCGATCCGTCTGCATTGAAGGTGCACGCCGGGCCTTCGCCCGTGTGAAAACGCAGTGGGTCAAGCTAGACGCCGTGAAGCTGATCAAGGAGGGGCTGCCGGAGGGCAAGGAGCACCGCCACCCCGAGAAGTACTATGAGGGTGTTCTGCCGGGCGCCCGTCTTATCGCGGATGAGTGTTCGCAAAATGTAATATTTGAATGAGACTTGCTCGTTTTGTCCTGTATGTATGAAAACTTGTATCGTATTCGCTATGCAAGACTAATGTGAATTTAAAATATTACCTTCTGTTTGGCTGTTTACACAATCTAAGAGATGGCTAATCCTCGGCTTATGCCCCCATGGCATGAGTGCTGGGGTGTTCGGGATAAACCTGAGCACTCTTGTTCCCATGTTTTGGTCCTCCGAGGGAGGTGCTCAGCACAACGAACAAGGCAACCGGACTAATAATGCTTTATCACTCTCACTTAGCCATAGAATTCTATAATTTTAAATTTTGGCGAAGCCCCTGGTATTCGGAAGGCCGAATTCGGGGCGCGATACACGCCTGTAAGCCGGACGGAGCCGACCCCTCGCCCTAAGCGGCATAAGTCTTTAGGGACTCAAAAAAACCTCGCCGAACAGCGACCAGTCTCTCGCCTTATCATGACAGTCAGTTTTAGTTTTCTCTACTGAGGTGCTCGGCCCGGAAGAACCGGGGCACAATCGCAGTAGTTCTCCTAGCGCTACCTTAGCCGATAGAGCGGAACGTAAGGTACCAAAACATAGGAGCCATGAAAACCCAACATTTGACCAAAGACATGATTCGGAGCTGATGCATATAATGCTATAAGTTCGGGGTGCCGCACTTGTGAAAGTGTTCGGACTGTTCACACCATATTGTGGGTACGTAAGCCCCTGGTGCATTAGCCGTACCAGAGTGTACGGTTGCTAGGCGTCATTAATGAACACATAGATATGTATATATATATAACAAAAATGCGATAATAGTCGTAATGTCATGCATTGTATATTAAAAAATTACATTAAAGCAGAGTGATACAGATGGTGTAATAAGCAAAAGAGTAGGACTATGTCTCTTCCAAGGGCGAGCTGAGGAATTATATGAAATCTGTAATCCACCTAGGAATTTCGTAGTTGTCGGCCTCCTTGGTTGCTGTATCATGTGTTCGGCAATAGAGCTGTCGGACAGTGTTTCCAGAGATTGAAGTCCTAAAAGAAAAAGAAAAATAACCAAACGGGAAGCCCCTGGTGCAGTTTAAGCCGCGTTTTGGGGCGTGCCGTGGTTGTGCCCCCCCCCCCCTCCCCACCTGTGCCCATGGTATTCTTAATGCAGAATTATGTATGCGCGGCATGAACAACGCCGTTGGGCTAGGATTGGGGTGGCCGCCGTATTGCTACGCGAGCTTAGATCGCGCCAGGTGGTCTGTTTGTCGATTGCCCCGAGCGCGCTTGAAGGTGTCCGGGCTTTGAAACACTGAACTGGTAGAGTGCCTTGAGAGGCTGCTTTGCGCTTCTTCTGCAAGCGCCGCGGTGTGCAAGGGCCGAGGTCCTGGCATCTTGAGCTTGAGGTGTGCATAATGTGGTACCGCATTGAATCTAGCAAATGCGGTTCGTCCGAGCAGCGCGTGATAACCACTTCGGAACGGGACTATATCGAAGATTAACTCTTCGCTTTGGAAGTTATCCGGTGATCCGAAGACCACTTCCAGTGTAATTGAGCCTGTGTAGTGGGCCTCTACGCCTGGAATGACGCCCTTAAAGGTCGTCTTTGTGGGTTTGATCCTTGAGGGGTCTATACCCATTTTGCGCACTGTGTCCTGATAAAGCAGGTTCAGGCTGCTGCCGCCGTCCATAAGGACTCGAGTGAGGTGAAATCCGTCGATGATTGGGTCTAGGACCAGTGCGGTGAATCCGCCATGACGGATACTAGTGGGGTGGTCCCTGCGATCGAAGGTGATCGGACAGGAGGACCAAGGGTTGAACTTTGGGGCGACTGGCTCCAACGCATATACGTCCCTGAGCGCACGCTTCCGCTCCCTCTTGGGGATGTGGGTTGCGTATATCATGTTCACCGTCCGCACTTGCAGGGGAAACCTCTTCTGTCCTCCAGTGTGCGGCTGCCGCGGTTCTTCCTCGACATCGCTATGTGGCCCCTTGTCCTTGTTTTCGGCAATTAACTTGCTGGCCTGCTTGAACACCCAACAATCCCTGTTGGTGTGATTGGCTGGCTTGTCTGGGGTGCCGTGTATTTGACACGAGTGATCGAGTATACGGTCCAAGATGGACGGACCCGGCGTACTTTGTTTGAATGGCTTTTTCCGCTGACCGGGTTTAGAGCCTTTGAATCCGGCATTGACTGTCGTATCCTCAGTACTTTCGCCGTTAATGCGGCACTTATTCTTGTTGCGACATGACCTGCTATTGCCGTCCTTGGTATCTGAGGTACCATGGTTCTTTGATATGTTATTACTGCGAGCCAACCAGCTATCTTCTCCCGCACAAAAGCGGGTCATGAGCGTCGTGAGGGCTGCCATAGATTTCGGCTTTTCCTGACCAAGGTGCCGGGCTAGCCACTCGTCTCGGATGTTGTGCTTGAAAGCCGCTAAGGCCTCCGCATCCGGACAGTCGACGATTTGATTTTTCTTTGTAAGGAACCGAGTCCAGAATTGCCTGGCTGACTCTTCTGGCTACTGAATTATGTGGCTCAAGTCATCGGCATCTGGTGGTCGCACATAAGTGCCCTGAAAGTTGTCGAGGAATGTGGCCTCCAGATCTTCCCAAAAGCTAATGGAGTCCACTGGCAAGCTATTAAGACAATGTCGCGCTCGTCCTTTGAGTTTTAGTGGGAGATACTTGATGGCATGTAAGTCATCACCGCGGGCCATGTGGATGTGGAGGAGGAAGTCCTCAATCATACCGCCGGTGTCTGTAGTGCCATCGTATGATTCAATGTTTACAGGTTTGAAACTCTCTGGGAATTGATGTTCCATTACTTCATCTATGAAGCATAAGGGGTGTGCGGCGCCTCTGTATTGGGCTATATCGCGACGCAACTCGAATGGGTCCCGCCCGCTATGTTCAGCCCGAACGGATTTTCTTTTACTATATCCAGCGTGACGTTTATCGTCTCGTAGAGTGGTGCGCCCTCGTGATCCGTAGATCGATCTTGAATGCTTTGCTTTATCCTCCAATATGTCTCGCAGGTCTGGCGTATCTCCCCATGCCTTTTTATTTGAATGGCGTTGGGGTGGAGGCTGAGCTTTTGGCTGGAATGCCTCTCTATCATGGCCACGAGGTGGCCGATCAGCCGTTTCATACGCTTCTTCCTCCAGTCGGGGAAGTAACCTGTGCCTTGGATAACTCTTGGAGGGACGCTCGAGTTTATATTGCTCGTCCGCGAGGACTTCGGTCCATTTTTCAGCTAGCAGATCTTGATCAGCTTGAAGCTGCTACTGCTTTTTCTTCAGGCTATTTGCCGTGGCCATAAGCCTGCGCTTCAAGCGCTCTTGTTCGACGGGATCCTCTGGTATGGCGAATTCATCGTCGCCGAGGCTTACCTCATCTTCGGAGGGGGGCATGTAATTGTCATCCTACTCCTTTCCGCCAGCCGCTCTCTCAGGAGAGCTGGCTCCTTCATCCTCCTGCTCTAAATCTTGTTGGAGGGGATTGTTGTTGTCTTCGGCGCTATCTGGAGTGTTATTATCTCCTGTGCCGGTATCACCACTTTTGCTTTGGCGGGACTTAGAGTGGCGCTGCTGACGTTGGCGCTTGGGTTGCTTCTTGGAGGGGTCATCCTCCGTTATCTCGTTGCCCTTGCCTTCATTGGGTGTATCCACCATGTATATGTCATACGACGAGGTGGTTGTCCAGTGCCCTGTAGGTGCTGGTTCATGTTCGTGTCCTACATCGTCGTCCATACCGTCGATGTCTTCGGAGTCAAAGTCGAGCATGTCGGTTAAATCATCGACAGTGGCTACAAAGTGGGTGGTGGGTGGGTGTCAAATTTCTTCATCGTCCGCATCCCAATCCTATTAGCCATAATCCGGCCAGGGCTCTCCTGACAAAGAGAGAGACCTTAGTGAATTCAGAATGTTGCCGAAGGGCGAGTGCTGAAAGATATCCGCAGCGGTGAATTCCATGATCGGCACCCACTGGGATTCGATTGGCAGGGGCGCGGATGGTTCGGGGTCCGGAAGAGAGTCCGGCACCTTGGAGTCACGGGCTGTGCAGAGAATTATGCTGGTGTTTGGCTCGATCGCCGTCGAGACTGCAGCCCCTGAGGCGGTGTCTAGCCACCCATCCTCGATTGGCGCAGTTGGCTCCGAGCTAAGGGTCGGAGCTGATGCGGGCGTGGCCTCTAGAGTACCGTCCGGTGGCAGAGCTAGGTCATACCCATCGCGACAGTGCGGCACGCCCGGCTGTGGCTCGAATCCGTCGAAGATCAAGTCCCCACAGATATTGGCCGTGTAATTCAAACTTCTAAATCTGACCTGGTGGCTAGGGGCGTAGCTTTCAATCTGCTCCAGATGGCCAAGCGAATTAGCCCACAGTGCAAAGCCGGCGAGTACGAAGATCTGTCCGGGGAGAAAAGTCTCACCCTGGACCACATCGCTATCGATGATAGTAGGGGCCATCAAGCCTAATGGCGACAACACAGAGGAACTCTCAATGAAAGCACCAATGTCGGTGTCAAAACCGGCGGATCTCGGGTAGGGGGTCCCGAACTGTGCGTCTAGGCCGGATGGTAACAGGAGACAAGGGACACGAAGTTTTACCCAGGTTCGGGCCCTCTTGATGGAGGTAAAACCCTACGTCCTGCTTGATTAATATTGATGATATGGGTGTTACAAGAGTAGATCTACCACGAGATCAGAGAGGCTAAACCCTAGAAGCTAGCCTATGGTATGATTGTATGTTGTGATTGTTGTCCTACGGACTATAACCCTTCGGTTTATATAGACACCAGAGAGGGTTGGGGTTACACAAGGTCGGTTACAAAGGAGGAGATATCCCTATACATATTGCCTAGCTTGCCTTCCACGCCAAGTAGAGTCCCATCCGGACACGAGACGAAGTCTTCAATCTTGTATCTTCATAGTCTAACAGTCCGGCCAATGGAGATAGTCCGGCTGTCCGAGACCCCCTAATCCAGGACTCCCACAGGTAACAAGTAATAAAAGTAAACAAGGTGCAATATGGTGGCCCAATCCTTTTTGTAGCAAAGGACAAGCCTGGACAAACTCTTATATAAAGGAAAGCGCTCCCAAGGACACATGGGAATTATCTTCAAGCTAGTTTTCATCATGCTCATATGATTCGCGTTCGTTACTTTGATAATTTGATATGTGGGTGGACCTTGGGTACTGCCCTTCCTTGGACAAGCATCCCACTTATGATTAACACCCCTCGCAAGTATCCGCAACTACGAAAGAACAATTAAGGTAAACCTAACCATAGCATGAAACATATGGATCCAAATCAGCCCCTTACGAAGCAACACATAAACTAGGGTTTGAGCTTCTGTCACTCTAGCAACCCATCATCTATTTATTACTTCACAATGCCTTCCCCTAGGCCCAAGCAATGTTGAAGTGTCATGTAGTCGACATTCACATAACACCACTAGAGGAAAGACAACATACATCTCATCAAAATATCGAACGAATAACAAATTGTCACATCCCTAGCTGCTGGCAGTGCTCTAGGCTAGCTTCATGTGTGCATCATATTTAAATTTCTGAAATTTGAACTGAGGGAAATTGGAAGCCTCAAAACCCTAAATAAAAGAGGGGCAAAAACCCTAGAAATCTCATTCATTGCTCCAAAAAGGCTCCTCTTAAATGTTTGATAATTTTTGGTAAGGGTTCTGGTCCCAACCAAAATATTGACCATTTTTAAGGATTTATTTTTGGGACTTTGAATTTAATTCATTAACTATTTGAATTTGAATTATATTCATATAATTAGAATATAATTTCAAATACCCCTGAAATATTTTATAAGCTTTTGGAAAAGTCCATCTAGCAATATAAAATATTCAGAGGAGTTTTGGCATTGTTTGAATTATTTTTAAATTCAAAACAGTGGCAAAACAGATTAAATAATAGAAAACAGAACAAAAATAGAAAACAGTAAATAAAAAAAGAGAGAAGGAACTACCTGGCGCTCACCTGTGCTGGCCCAGCCCCCCCTGTGCAGCCCACCTGCGCCGCCCAGCCCACCTCCTTCCCCCCCTTGTCCTCTTCTTCCTCTGCCAGTAGGCAGAGGCGAGGCGTGGCGCGCGCCCGAAGAGCTCCGGCCACCTCCTGCTTACCTGCTCGCCGCTGGAGGCACCCGAGGGAGCCACGCACTCCCCCCTCGTTCCCCACGACCTCTCTCACTCTCCCGTAGCACTCCCTCGCTCCTCCCCCTCCTCTGCTCTCTCCCTGCACGCGCCCGAGCGGAGCTCGTCGTCGCCGACGCCGTTCGCCGTAGCCACCGTGCTCCTCACTGCCACCCGAAGTACCCAGGAGATCCGCCTCGACCACCTCTTCCTCCTCGCCGAGAAGCGCACCGCGGGAGCCCTTGCAACGTCGCCACCGCCGTCTTCTTCAACCTCGGGACCGCCGGCCATCCTCGTCAAATTCGTCGGCTCCGGTGCCTCCCCGAGCTCCCCGAGGCCACCGTCGCAACCCCTGTGAGCTACTCTTCCATTCCCCCTCCTCCTCGCGCTCGTTCCCGTACCCTAGCCGCCTTTTCACTGGAGCCGATTGTTCCTCGCCGCCGGCCATGGCGTGGCCGTGGCCACAGCCACTGCAGCTCACTCCTGAGCCCACCCGCGTGCTCACCGCAACCTCAGGAACCCAAAGCACTTAACCATTCGTCCTCCCGTGCACTGCAGCGCCGGTCCCGCGAAACCCCGAGCTCCGGCCGCCGCCTCGGGCTCCATTCCGGCGAACCCCGGCCACCCCCGCACCTCCCGTTGGTCCCCCTAGATGCGCACGGGCGTGGGCTACCTCCTGGTGCCCTTGGCGCGTCGATCCGATGCCCCTAGCGCAAGTCCGGCGTTCCCCCGCCGTGCGGAAAGGTCGCCGCCGGCGAAACTCCGGCGACTGCCGATGTGGCACGCCTAATTAGCACTAATGACCACACTAAACACCCCCCACAGCCACTGACAGTGGGCCCCACCCCTGGTCAAACCCCAGTCAGCGCTGGGTTTGACCGGGATTAGCCCCTGTGTCGCTGACGTGTGGACCCCACACGTCAGGATTGACCTGGACCAGCCCGTTGACCCGCTGACGTCATAGTGACGCAATGCTGACGCAATAAGTGTTTTCTGGATTTAATTTAATTCTGAAAATCCAAAAAATGGTATAAACTTCAATAAATCATAGAAAATTAACCGTAACTCCAAATTAAATAATTTATATATGAAAAATTATCAGAAAAATTCAAGGAATCCATCTGTACCATTTTCATGCATGTTAGAACAACTTATCACTACTGTTTAGGACAAATGAAGTGAATGACATTTAAATAACCCCATATGGAGTTTGAATTTGAATCTTGGATTCAAACCAACTTCATTTAATCTGGTTTTAGGTGCATTAGCCCAAAACACATTCATATTGCCATGTCATAGCATGCATCATATTGTGCATTGCATTGATCGTGTCTTTTCTGTATTTGCCGGTAATTGTCCCCTCTCGATAGACGTGATACCGATGACGTGATCGTTGACACTGATGAAGACTCAATGTTATCTTCAGAAGTGTCAGGCAAGCAAAACCCCCTTGTTCATTCCGATACAATCCTACTCTCTCGCTCCTGCTCTCTTTTACTGCATTAGGACAACACCGATTCATCTGTTACTTGCTGCGGTAGCTGAACCCCTTTATCCTCTGCATGACCTGTCATTGCCACAGTAAATAGATGAAACCCACTAGCATGAGTAGGAGTTGTTTGAGCCCTGTTGTGCCTACTCATTCATGTTTGTTTGTCATGCCTGCTACTGCTTAGAGTTGAGTCAGGTCTGATTCATCGGGGATGAATCAGAGGCGTGTGAACATGTCCTACTGTGTGTGAGCTAAGTGTGTGAACACGATTTGGTAAAGGTAGCGGTGAGAGGCCATGTAGGAGTACATGGTGGGTTGTCTCATTGAAGCCGTCCTCAGGAACTGAGTTCTGTGTTTGTGATCCATGATTCAGTTACTACCATACATTGGGCCCTGAAATATGACCCCGCTCGACTTCTTATTCACCCTTGTCCTCTGTCCAGGAGTTGCAAGTAGTTTCTGGTGTTTGTAGTATGCTGGAGGCCGTGGACAGCGCTGACCGTAGGGGTGGGCTGTGATGCGGTAGGCACGTGGCCGGGTAAACCGGGCGCCCGTTTGGTGTCACGGAACCCTGTTCACATCGTTTGGGGCTGTGAGCGAAACTCCGGCCGGATCTCCTCATGGATGGAACCCGAATAGGCGATAAACCTGGACTAGAGACTTGAGTGTTTAGGTAGGTCGTGGTCTACACCCACGTCGGCTTTCGCTTGAAGTCTGCCGAGCACTTGTCGTGTGCAGACGCTAAGTGGTGGAAACATGTATGAAGAAGTACACCCCTGCAGGGTTAACATCATCTATTCGAATAGCCGTGTCCGCGGAAAAGGACTTCTGGGTTGCTTATATCAGTTCATAGACAAGTGAAAGTGGATACTCTAAAATACGCAAGATAAGCGTGAGTGCTATGGATGGCGTTCTCGTAGGGAGACGGGAGCGGATCCATAGTGGTGTATTGATATGGTGAATATGTGGACTCGTGTGCGCCACCTCAAAAGAGTCGCTTGCAGTCGTAGTTTAGGATAGCCACCAAGTCAAAGCTGGCTTGCTGCAGTCAAACCCCTCTACCCCCTCGTTGATAATGATGCATATGTAGATAGATCTGATGTAAGTCTTGCTGGGTACATTTGTACTCACGTTTGCCTATTTATGTTTTTGCAGAGAGACTTCGGTCTCACTAGTAGTTTCGCGTGGACTTCGACGTTTAGCTTGATACCTCAGCTACGATCTTGTGCCCTCGGCAGGATCTGATAGATAGTCAGGCTTCTCAGCCTTTTTCATTTATAGATGTCTGTACTCAGACATGATAGCTTCCGCTTGTGCTTGAATTGTATGCTCTGAATGTTGGGTCATGAGACCCATGTTTGTAATATCTCGCTCCTCGGAGCCTATTGAATAAATTACTTGAGTCGTAGAGTCATGTTGTGATGCCATGTTGTATTTGCACATATCGAGCATATTGTGTGTATGTTATTGAAATGCTTGGTATGTGTGGGATCTGACCATCTAGTTGTTTATCTTTAGTAGCCTCTCTTACGGGGAAATGTCTCCTAGTGTTTCCACCGAGCCATGGTAGCTTGCTACTGCTCCGGAACACTTAGGCTGGCCGGCATGTGTCCATCTTCGTTCCTGTGTCTGTCCCTTCGGGGAAATGTCACGCGATGAATACCGGAGTCCTGTTAGCCCGCTACAGCCTGGTTCACCGGAGTCCTGCTAGCCCAATGCTACAGCCTGGATTCACCCGCTGATGACCGACACGTTCGATGCTGGGTCATGGATGCCTGTCCCTGTAAGTCTGTGCCGCTTTGGGTTTACGACTAGCCATGTCAGCCCGGGATCCTTATCATATGGATGCTAGCGACACTGTCATATACGTGTGCCAAAAGGCGCAAACGGTCCCGGGCAAAGGTAAGGCGACACCCGTGGGAATATCGTGCGTGAGGCCGCAAAGTGATATGAGGTGTTACATGCTAGATCGATGTGGCATCGAGTCGGGGTCCTGACATCCTTGTTTGCCGGTAATTGTCCCCTCTCGATAGACGTGTACCGGCGATGTGATCGATGACACCGATGAAGAACTATATTATCTTCAGAAGTGCCAGGCAAGCAAAACCCCCTTGTTCATTCCGATACAATCCCACTCTCTCACTCCTGCTCTCTTTTACTGCATTAGGACAACAACGATTCATCTGTTACTTGCTGCGGTAGCTGAACCCCTTTATCCTTTGCATGACCTGTCATTCCACAGTAAATAGATGAAACCCACTAGTATGAGTAGGAGTTGTTTGAGCCCTGTTGTGCCTACTCATTCATGTTTGTTTGTCATGCCTGCTACTGCTTAGAGTTGAGTCAGGTCTGATTCATCAGGGATGAATCAGAGGTGTGTGAACATGTCCTACTATGTGTGAGCTAAGTGTGTGAACACGATTTGGTAAAAGGTATCGGTGAGAGGCCATGTAGGAGTACATGGTGGGTTGTCTCATTGAAGCCGTCCTCAGGAACTGAGTTCTGTGTTTGTGATCCATGATTCAGCTACTACCATACATTGGGCCCTGAAATATGACCCCGCTCGACTTCTTATTCACCCTAGTCCTCTGTCCAGGAGTTGCAAGTAGTTTCTGGTGTTTGTAGTATGCTGGAGGCCGTGGACAGCGCTGACCGTAGGGGTGGGCTGTGATGCGGTAGGCACGTGGCCGGGTATACCGGGCGCCCGTTTGGTGTCACGGAACCCTGTTCACATCGTTTGGGGCTGTGAGCGAAACTCCGGCCGGATCTCCTCATGGATGGAACCCGAATAGGCGATAAACCTGGACTAGAGACTTGAGTGTTTAGGTAGGTCATGGTCTACACCCACGTCGGCTTTCGCTTGAAGTCTGCCGAGCACATGTCGTGTGCAGACGCTAAGTGGTGGAAACATGTATGAAGAAGTACACCCCTGCAGGGTTAACAGCATCTATTCGAATAGCCGTGTCCGCGGAAAAGGACTTCTGGGTTGCTTATATCAGTTCATAGACAAGTGAAAGTGGATACTCTAAAATACGCAAGATAAGCGTGAGTGCTATGGATGGCGTTCTCGTAGGGAGACGGGAGCGGATCCATAGTGGTGTATTGATATGGTGAATATGTGGACTCGTGTGCGCCACCTCAAAAGAGTCGCTTGCAGTCGTAGTTTAGGATAGCCACCGAGTCAAAGCTGGCTTGCTGCAGTTAAACCCCACCACCCCTTTGTTGATAATGATGCATATGTAGTTAGTTCTGATGTAAGTCTTGCTGGGTACATTTGTACTCACGTTTGCCTATTTTATGTTTTTGTAGAGAGACTTCAGTCTCACTAGTAGTTCCGCGTGGACTTCGACGTTTAGCTTGTTACCTCAGCTACGATCTTGTGCCCTCGGCAGGATCTGGTAGATAGTCAGGCTTCTCAGCCTTTTTCATTTTTAGTTGTCTGTACTCAGACATGATAGCTTCCGCTTGTGCTTTGACTTGTATGCTCTGATTGTTGGGTCATGAGACCCATGTTTGTAATGTCTCGCTCCTCGGAGCCTATTGAATAAACTACTTGAGTCGTAGAGTCATTTTGTGATGCCATGTTGTATTTGCACATATCGAGCATATTGTGTGTATGTTTTGAAATGCTTGGTATGTGTGGGATCTGACCATCTAGTTGTTTATCTTTAGTAGCCTCTCTTACGGGGAAATGTCTCCTAGTGTTTCACTGAGCCATGGTAGCTTGCTACTGCTCCGGAACACTTAGGCTGGCCGGCATGTGTCCTTCTTCGTTCATGTGTCTTTCCCTTCGAGGAAATGTCACGCGATGAATACCAGAGTCCTGTTAGCCCACTACAGCCCGGTTCACCGGAGTCCTGCTAGCCCAGTGCTACAGCCTGGATTCACTCGCTGATGACCGACACGTTCGATGCTGGGTCATGGATTCCTGTCCCTGTAAGTCTGTGCCACTTTGGGTTTACGACTAGCCATGTCAGCCCGGGCTCCTTATCATATGGATGCTAGCGACACTGTCATATACGTGTGCCAAAAGGCGCAAACGGTCCCAGGCAAAGGTAAGGCGACACCCGTGGGAATACCGTGCGTGAGGCCGCAAAGTGATATGAGGTGTTACATGCTAGATCAATGTGGCATTCGGGTCGGGGTCCTGACAGCGTTGGTATCAGAGCTTGACTGCCTGTAGGATTACCAAGCCAAACTGGTCGAAGTTGAGTCTAGAAATTCTTGAGTTATATAAGGGAATTGATTGTGGGATGGAACGTAAGGCTCTTTTTACTCCTTATACCTCATGGCCTTCTGATCTGAGTCATCATCTTCTCTTCTACGGGGATTAAGAACTAGGCTATCTCTTCTTTCTATTAGGATCACGTGTTACTAATCAGTGGACTTATAAGATTGTTGGATTTAAGTCTCAGTTCAGTTCCTACTACTTCCGTATGTTAATTGTTGATCTCGAGACCTTGATATTGTGCTTCTGAGTGGTTATGCCACCATTTTTTGTGAATGTCTCAAATCTTTTCTGAGCATTTACAGCCGTTATGCTGTCCGAGTCATCCTAGGTTTCTAAATAGTCTGATGCATTTGCAAAATCCTTTCCCTCTGGTTTCGATGTTCCTTTATGCCAGCTCAATCACACTAATTGTTGAGTTGAGGTATTCTACTGCCTCGACCTTTATGTTGGAATAATTATTATGACCCTAGGTGTTTTAGGGAATCATCTAGTAATTTAGCCATGATTTGTGTTCCCAGTGTGATGATTCTGGCCATCATTCTCGAAAGCATCCCGTGATGCTACTTAGTAATAGGTATTCTGTTCCTGGGTTCTTAAACCCGATATTCACCCTACTTACATCATGTTGATAGTGTTGCTAGTTCCTTTAGTATATTAGTAACCTTTGCGATAGTCCTTGAAGTCCGTGGTATCTTCCTCTTCCAAATACCATGAACTATTTATGGCAGAAGTTCCTCGTTGAACTGAAATATCACAACAGGATTATTTTTGATGAGTTCCCCATTATATATTGTGGCTCTGCCAGTTCTACCTTTCCGCATGGATTGCCCGGAGGAAATATGTTGAATTCGTTCGACATGCCAAACCATGCATCCACAACTCAGAAAATCGTATGTTCCTTTGAGTTGTTCTCTTTAGTTGCATTCTGACCCTCGTCTATCAATTGTTAGTCAAGAGTATGCGTGCGTTCGTTTATCGATGCCTATTACTCTTGTGGTCCGTCAAGCCATTCTATCGCAGAATGACTAGGAGAAACAAACTCCAGTACCTCTTCCATATCCAGGATTGGGTCAAAGAAGTTGTGCTCCGCAGATCAAATTGCTAATCCAGCTTTTGTTCTGTTCTACCTTGGAGTATTACCATCTTTATATTGGGATTGTTATAGGAATTGCACACCATCCTATGAACTCTTGGTACAGTGATACTTCTTGCCATCATTAGTCATTCCTCGGTCTTCGTGTTAATGCAACCGGAATACCGACAAATGAATTGTGATGTGTGAATTCAATACTCCTAGCAACCTTGTTCCTTGATAGTTAATGGACAATAATTTCATTCTTAGCGTGTTGGTTTTTGAATCATCCCTCTAAGACTGATCGTGCTACCTAGTCCTTATTTCGGTGCACCCTTCGATTGATGAGTTAGGATCTTGTCAAGTCCTCACTCATGTGATCATATCGTCTTGCCTCAAAAAGCAAGATTGTTCTCGAGCCTAGTAACATATCGGTGGTTCGTGATTTTCCGAAGATCTTCTCGGAGGTATTACCAGGTTGTCACCTGACCGCTGTGTTGAGCTCGTGATCAAGTTGGTTTCTTGTGAACCACCCTTCTCCAAGAATCTGTGTTGGATATCCCTGAGCTAGTTGGTTAAGCTAGACAACAACTTGGAGAGTTGGAAGGTAAAAGCTTGCCTGACTTAGTTCGTTCCAAAGGGATATTCTTGTGTAGTGTGTGTTGAAGAAAGATGACATCTTCATCGATTGGTCCCTGTGATCAGTTGCTGGACCTATTGTCTTATCAATCCTTTGATTTGAGTGTGGGCTATCGTCAAATCAAATCAGTACCAACGATGCTCGTAATGTTGTCTTATTCGTGGTTGATCCCTCGAGCATACACCATTACATCTTTGGTCTGACCAATGCTATCACCGTGTTCACTTAACTATGGAATTCCTTTTAAAAGGAAACCTAGATGAATTGTTGTTGAGCCCATTGACAACATCCTTATCTCCTCCATGATTTTGTTGAACATTAAGTTAGTGTTGGAAACTTTTGAAAGCATTTGTTCATGCTAGCTCATGAAGCATATGTTTGGATGAAGGTAGTGACTCCCTTTAATTCATGTGCATCTGATGCAAGTTGCCGCCGTGGATTCGAGAAAGTCAATGTTGTTTCCTTTGGAATCATCCCAAATCAGTCATGCATACGTGCGAAAGTATTCTGTGGTTCGGAGACTTGCAACCTCCATTCCATATGTGTTCCGTAGCACCCCAAGCCACTGACTGATTTGTTCGAGAAAAGGAGTTAAGTGTTAATCCATGGTAATGCACAAGACTTCGATACCCTCGTTGATGGTTCCCCCTCCTGAACTCGGTAGTGTTTTATTGTAAGACTACCATGTGGGCATGCTTGTCTGGGACAACGTGTTCACATGTTTGTAGCAGAACCAGCTCATGTTTTGGAGCTTGCTATCGTAGTTCATTCCCTGAGAATCTCGCAACGTCATCTCGTCGATTTGTGTTGCAAACTTCCGTTTTTCTTCCTAGACTCGATGAGTCTGGAATATCCTGACACCAACCAGATCTGAATCTCAGGCAGATATGATGGTTGGAATATTTCCCAAGAATTATAATATTGGTCTCTCAATAACCGGCAAGGTGGATGTCGTGGCCAACACACCCATCCGGTAGACCTATTATTATAGTATCTTGTTTGAGGAAGTTGGCCCCCCCCATAGGGATTTCGTAGGATTTACTCCCTAGTTGCCCCTATGGATTTTTGTGTTCCCGAAGTCCGACCTTTTACTTGATGTTTTAGATATCAAACCATATCTATGAATGGGATACACTAGCACGTCAAGGAGAACATTAGAAGCGGAGTGCTAAATGTCTCTCGGTCGATCATCCAGATTTTGTTTCCTTGGCCTCGCTAAGGTGAAATCTGAGAAGGTGTTATCTTCCTTTGCATCTGCATCATCCATCATTAGCCATCATGGTAGTATGTTGTGTTGTCAGCACCCTTGACACGGATGTTGATAAAACCTTGATGATTATGGAAATGCTCAAGTTCTTGAGAGCACGCACAAGCGCTACGTCTTATCAACGGCACTAGCTGGGATTGCCCCAGACTTCCTCGGTTATGCTATAACCACTCCAACAGTGAATTCACTCTTTATTGTTGGGTTCTTCCCCAGTTACCAGAATCATTCCCATCATTTGCATTTTGTTCCCAGCTTGCACCGCCAATGTGCCATTCTACCATGGGTCTCTTCCATTTCCGGTGGTAAGCAAGTTCATCCATTACGTTGTCTTCAACAAGGTAATCCACATCATCCAAGTCTGAGTATGCCATTCTACCGACCCCCTCCAAATGATCGCTTGTGATTGCCTTAGGCTGGTATAAAGAGTTTCAATGATCTCTGAATCAAAAGTAATTCTTTTTGCCACTTAAGGGGATATTTCTACGAGTCACCTTCCCTAAGGTGCATCGTTATGGTATCATGGCAACTCAACTCCTCGCTACGTTGGCAATCGTTTACCACCTTCTTAGGTGTGGAATTGTTGTCTACCTAGTGAACCCTCGTCATCTGTCCACTCCATCCCTCTAAAGGTGTGCCTCGTGTCTCAGCTCGAGAGATGTTGTTATGTCTCATTCCGTGGGTTAATCCTGAGTTGTTCGACCTTCGAGAAGAACAATTCTTTAGGGTTTTTCCTTTCCTCTCGTTGTCATGATAGCTGGAGTTCTCAAAGCAAGACTTCAAGACAATGATGGTGAATGAATCAACGTTCCTATGAGGTGCAACCTGGATCGTGAAGATTATACTAGTTGCGTTTTCCCCTTCACCTTACCCTACGCTTGAATCTCGGGACGAGATTTTTGTTTAGTGGGGGTGAGTTGTCACATCCCTAGCTGCTGGCAGTGCTCTAGGCTAGCTTCATGTGTGCATCATATTTAAATTTCTGAAATTTGAACTGAGGGAAATTGGAAGCCTCAAAACCCTAAATAAAAGAGGGGCAAAAACCCTAGAAATCTCATTCATTGCTCCAAAAAGGCTCCTCTTAAATGTTTGATAATTTTTGGTAAGGGTTCTGGTCCCAACCAAAATATTGAACATTTTTAAGGATTTATTTTTGGGACTTTGAATTTAATTCATTAACTATTTGAATTTGAATTATATTCATATAATTAGAATATAATTTCAAATACCCCTGAAATATTTTATAAGCTTTTGGAAAAGTCCATCTAGCAATATAAAATATTCAGAGGAGTTTTGGCATTGTTTGAATTATTTTTAAATTCAAAACAGTGGCAAAACAGATTAAATAAAAGAAAACAGAACAAAAATAGAAAACAGTAAATAAAAAAAGAGAGAAGGAACTACCTGGCGCTCACCTGTGCTGGCCCAGCCCCCCTGTGCAGCCCACCTGCGCGGCCCAACCCACCTCCTTCCCCCCCTTGTCCTCTTCTTCCTCTGCCAGTAGGCAGAGGCGAGGCGTGGCGCGCGCCCGAAGAGCTCCGGCCACCTCCTGCTTACCTGCTTGCCGCTGGAGGCACCCGAGGGAGCCACGCACTCCCCCCTCGTTCCCCACGACCTCTCTCACTCTCCCGTAGCACTCCATCGCTCCTCCCCCTCCTCTGCTCTCTCCCTGCACGCGCCCGAGCGGAGCTCGTCGTCGCCGACGCCGTTCGCCGTAGACACCGTGCTCCTCACTGCCACCCGAAGTACCCAGGAGATCCGCTTCGACCACCTCTTCCTCCTCACCGAGAAGCGCACCGCGGGAGCCCCTGCAACGTCGCCACCGCCGTCTTCTTCAACCTCGGGACCGCCGGCCATCCTCGTCAAATTCTTCGGCTCCGGTGCCTCCCCGAGCTCCCCGAGGCCACCGTCGCAACCCCTGTGAGCTACTCTTCCATTCCCCCTCCTCCTCGCGCTCGTTCCCGTACCCTAGCCGCCTTTTCACCGGAGCCGATTGTTCCTCGCCGCCGGCCATGGCGTGGCCGTGGCCACAGCCACCGCAGCTCGCTCCTGAGCCCACCCGCGTGCTCACCGCAACCTCAGGAACCCAAAGCACTTAACCATTCGTCCTCCCGTGCACTGCAGCGCCGGTCCCGCGAAACCCCGAGCTCCGGCCGCCGCCTCGGGCTCCATTCCGGCGAACCCCGGCCACCCCCGCACCTCCCGTTGGTCCCCCTAGATGCGCACAGGCGCGGGCTACCTCCTGGTGCCCTTGGCGCGTCGATCCGATGCCCGTTGACCCACTGACGTCATAGTGACGCAATGCTGACGCAATAAGTGTTTTCTGGATTTAATTTAATTCTGAAAATCCAGAAAATGGTATAAACTTCAATAAATCATAGAAAATTAACCGTAACTCCAAATTAAATAATTTATATATGAAAAATTATCAGAAAAATTCAAGGAATCCATCTGTACCATTTTCATGCATGTTAGAACAACTTATCACTACTGTTTAGGACAAATGAAGTGAATGACATTTAAATAACCCCATATGGAGTTTGAATTTGAATCTTGGATTCAAACCAACTTCATTTAATCTGGTTTTAGGTGCATTAGCCCAAAACACATTCATATTGCCATGTCATAGCATGCATCATATTGTGCATTGCATTGATCGTGTCTTTTCTGTATTTGCCGGTAATTGTCCCCTCTCGATAGACGTGATACCGATGACGTGATCGTTGACACTGATGAAGACTCAATGTTATCTTCAGAAGTGCCAGGCAAGCAAAACCCCCTTGTTCATTCCGATACAATCCTACTCTCTCGCTCCTGCTCTCTTTTACTGCATTAGGACAACACCGATTCATCTGTTACTTGCTGCGGTAGCTGAACCCCTTTATCCTCTGCATGACCTGTCATTGCCACAGTAAATAGATGAAACCCACTAGCATGAGTAGGAGTTGTTTGAGCCCTGTTGTGCCTACTCATTCATGTTTGTTTGTCATGCCTGCTACTGCTTAGAGTTGAGTCAGGTCTGATTCATCGGGGATGAATCAGAGGCGTGTGAACATGTCCTACTGTGTGTGAGCTAAGTGTGTGAACATGATTTGGTAAAGGTAGCGGTGAGAGGCCATGTAGGAGTACATGGTGGGTTGTCTCATTGCAGCCGTCCTCAGGAACTGAGTTCTGTGTTTGTGATCCATGATTCAGCTACTACCATACATTGGGCCCTGAAATATGACCCCGCTCGACTTCTTATTCACCCTAGTCCTCTGTCCAGGAGTTGCAAGTAGTTTCTGGTGTTTGTAGTATGCTGGAGGCCGTGGACAGCGCTGACCGTAGGGGTGGGCTGTGATGCGGTAGGCACGTGGCCGGGTATACCGGGCGCCCGTTTGGTGTCACGGAACCCTGTTCACATCGTTTGGGGCTGTGAGCGAAACTCCGGCCGGATCTCCTCATGGATGGAACCCGAATAGGCGATAAACCTGGACTAGAGACTTGAGTGTTTAGGTAGGTCATGGTCTACACCCACGTCGGCTTTCGCTTGAAGTCTGCCGAGCACATGTCGTGTGCAGACGCTAAGTGGTGGAAACATGTATGAAGAAGTACACCCCTGCAGGGTTAACAGCATCTATTCGAATAGCCGTGTCCGCGGAAAAGGACTTCTGGGTTGCTTATATCAGTTCATAGACAAGTGAAAGTGGATACTCTAAAATACGCAAGATAAGCGTGAGTGCTATGGATGGCGTTCTCGTAGGGAGACGGGAGCGGATCCATAGTGGTGTATTGATATGGTGAATATGTGGACTCGTGTGCGCCACCTCAAAAGAGTCGCTTGCAGTCGTAGTTTAGGATAGCCACCGAGTCAAAGCTGGCTTGCTGCAGTTAAACCCCACCACCCCTTTGTTGATAATGATGCATATGTAGTTAGTTCTGATGTAAGTCTTGCTGGGTACATTTGTACTCACGTTTGCCTATTTTATGTTTTTGTAGAGAGACTTCAGTCTCACTAGTAGTTCCGCGTGGACTTCGACGTTTAGCTTGTTACCTCAGCTACGATCTTGTGCCCTCGGCAGGATCTGGTAGATAGTCAGGCTTCTCAGCCTTTTTCATTTTTAGTTGTCTGTACTCAGACATGATAGCTTCCGCTTGTGCTTTGACTTGTATGCTCTGATTGTTGGGTCATGAGACCCATGTTTGTAATGTCTCGCTCCTCGGAGCCTATTGAATAAACTACTTGAGTCGTAGAGTCATTTTGTGATGCCATGTTGTATTTGCACATATCGAGCATATTGTGTGTATGTTTTGAAATGCTTGGTATGTGTGGGATCTGACCATCTAGTTGTTTATCTTTAGTAGCCTCTCTTACGGGGAAATGTCTCCTAGTGTTTCACTGAGCCATGGTAGCTTGCTACTGCTCTGGAACACTTAGGCTGGCCGGCATGTGTCCTTCTTCGTTCCTGTGTCTGTCCCTTCGGGGAGATGTCACGCGATGAATACCAGAGTCCTGTTAGCCTGCTACAGCCCGGTTCACCGGAGTCCTGCTAGCCCAGTGCTACAGCCTGGATTCACTTGCTGACGACCGACACGTTCGATGCTGGGTCATGGATGCCTGTCCCTGTAAGTCTGTGCCACTTTGGGTTTACGACTAGCCATGTCAGCCCGGGCTCCTTATCATATGGATGCTAGCGACACTGTCATATACGTGTGCCAAAAGGCGCAAACGGTCCCGGGCAAAGGTAAGGCGACACCCGTGGGAATACCGTGCGTGAGGCCGCAAAGTGATATGAGGTGTTACATGCTAGATCGATGTGGCATTCGGGTCGGGGTCCTGACACAAATTCACATGACTACTTATAACAAGACTTCTCCCATGTCCTCTGGAACAAATGTAACTACTCACAAATCATATTCATGTTCATAATCATAGGGGTATTAATATGCATAAAGGATCTGAACATATAATCTTCCATCGAATAAACCAACTAGCATCAAGTACAAGGAGTAATCAACACTACTAGCAACCCACGGGTACCAATCTGAGGTTTTGAGACAAAGATCGGATACTAGAGATGAACTAGGGTTTCAGAGGAGATGGTGCTGGTGAAGATGTTGATGGAGATTGACCCCTCCCGATGAGAGGATCGATGGTGATGATGATGGTGACGATTTCTCCCTCTCGGAGGGATGTTTCCCCAGCAGAACAGCTCCGCCGGAGCCCAAGATTGGTTCCGCCAAGGTTCCACCTCGAGACGATGGCGCTTCATCCCAAAAACTTTCTTACCATTTTTTCCAGGTCAAAAGACACCTTATACCATAAGATGGGAATCGGGGAGCTTCCAGGTGCCCCACGAGGCAGGGGGCGCGCCCTCCACTCTCGTGGAGGGTGGGTGGCCCCCCTCTGGTGCTTTCTGCCCCCAATATTTTTAATATATCCAAAACTGACTTTTGTGGAGTTTTAGGACTTCTGGAGTTGTGCAGAATAGCTCTCTAATATTTGCTCCTTTTCCAGCCCAGAATTCTAGCTGCCGGCATTCTCCCTCTTCATGTAAACCTTGTAAAATAAGAGAGAAAAGGCATAAGTATTGTAACATAATGTGTAATAACAGCCCATAATGCAATAAATATCGATATAAAAGTATGATGCAAAATGGAAGTATCGAGGACCAATAGCTTTTATAATTTATTTCAGATCAGCAAAAATGATGTAGTATTTCAAAATTTTACAGTTTGTGTGCACCTTATATAGAGGTAGTGACACCTGACCTTCTGTAGCTCGTAGAAGATACACATATGGATTAATCGAACACGCCCACGTCCAAGTCTTCTTCCATCCACAACACCCAGGCACCACCGCTTCCTGAGAAAATATAACCTATAAAATGTATAACCATCCCCAAAGCCAGATAATCTCATCACTAGCTGATCTAGAGAATAGTCAAATAAGAGATATTAATAGTTTTTCATACATGCGTATAGTCATAAGTTCAGTTTTGGTTACCCGATTTTGGAGCACCCAATTGTGGGATGCTATCTAACTCAAAGATACTATCAGAAAAGGCAATCAAAATATATTTTAATTTTCAACCAGGAAAGAAAAGGCTGGGATCACAAATTTGTAAATGGAAGAACCTCCATTGGACACTGTAAATCCTTATCTGACTGAACGGATCAAAATTAGAGATGGTGAATATGGCTCAAGCTGGTGGATGCTTGCATGCATGTTGTTAGCTATCAGATCTTCATTGGAGAAGAAACTCCTCTACCTTGCTATAAGAATGTTTCCTATTCAGAATGGCTGACACTTGCCAAGTAATTATGCACTATAGTAACCTGTGATTGTGAGCCATAGTAATTACATTAAAACATGCTGCTTCTTCAGGCCGCCGTAAGAAATCAACTGAAATCAAGTTAAGAGTAAGACAACAATTGGATTGGCAGCCACTTGAATGCAAGATGTGTATACGACTTCACCAGAGGAGAAGCACATCACGATTGCATGGTGCTTGTGCCCAGAGGCGAGACTCTCCGGCGGCCTGGTCTGGATATGCTGCAAAGGGATGAAAGGGGGGGCGTGTGACAACGGGGAGAGGACAACGTCATGGCCAAGGTTCTGGTCGGACGGGAGGGGCACACGACGATGGGGTGTTGGGGAACACAGTATTTCAAAAAAATTCGTACGATCACGCAAGATCTATCTAGGAGATGCATAGCAACGAGAGGGGAGAGTGTGTCTACGTACCCTCGTAGACCGAAAGAGGAAGCGTTTAATAATGCGGTTGATGTAGTCGAATGTCTTCGTGATCCAACCGATCCAAGCACCGAACGTACAGCACCTCCGTGTTCAGCACACGTTCAGCTCGGTGACGTCCCTCAAACTCTTGATCCAGTTGAGGTCGAGGGAGAGTTCCGTGAGCATGACGGTGTGGCGATGGTGATGATGAAGTTTACCGGCGTAGGGCTTCGCCTAAGCACTACGACGATATGACCGAGGTGTGTAACTACGGAGGGGGGCACCGCACACGGCTAAGAGAAACTTTGGTGTGTCTTTGGCGTGCCCCCCTCCCACGTATATAAAGGGGGCAGGAGAGGTGGCCAGCCCTAGAGGGGGGCGCGCCATGGGGGGAGTCCTACTTGGACTCCCGGTCCAAGTAGGATTCGCCCCCCCCCCCTTTCCTAGACCAACACTACAAAAAAGACACATCCGTGATATTTTGGGCCAAGCGAAAAAAAAATTCTGTCATACATATGACACTTCTCTGATGATAATTGTGACAAAACCCGGTATCATCATAGATGTGGTGGGCTCCTACTTTTATGACAAAAAATCATGACAGAAAATGGGCTTTTCATCCTGGGCGGGCCGGAGACGCAGCTGCATGACATTCTTTGGGCCGTCCATGACGGAAAAAACCGTGGTAGAAGCGAGGGCGAGGAAAATTTCGGGGAGTTCCCGGTTACGGTGGAAGGTCGGGGGCCGAGCGATGCGTGTTTCTCTTGTACGCGTACGCGTGTGTGTGCGAGGCGTTGGCTCTAACTGAACCCGAGCGAGGCGTTGGGCTCTAACTGAACCCGAGTGATTGCACTGCAGGCTACGCGTTACTGAACCCGAGCAATCGATTGATGGCTGTTAACTGAACCCGATTGAGCGATTCCTTCGCTACTACTGCTAACTGAAGCCGATCGATTGGATGAACAGTGAGCGTTGCGGGGGGAGGGGGTTGGATGAACAGTGAGTGGTGGCGTTGCCTCTGGATGAACAGGACCCCGTGGTGTGGAGGGCTGGATGAACAGTAGACGGTGGAGGGGTGCCCGTGGAGGGGTGGTTGAACAGGACCCCGTGGTGTGGAGGGCTGGATGAACAGTAGACGGTGGAGGGGTGGTTGAACAGTAACCGGTGGAGTAGCGGGCGGTGGAGGCTGGATGAACAGGAGCCCGTGGAGGCTGGAGGAGGTCGACGGTAGCCCGTGGAGGCTAGAGGAGATCGACGGTGGAGTTGAACTATATCCCGTGGAGTCCCGTTTTGCGGTACGCCACACCCCTCCCGATGAACAGGACCCCCATTTCAACCGTAGGAGGTCCGTTTCATCCGTTTTGTGGTACGCCACACCCCTCCCGATCAACAGGACCCCCGTTTCGACCGTAGGAGGTATGTTTCCTCCGTTTTGCGGTACGCCACACCCCTCCTGATCAACAGGACCCCCGTTTCGACCGTAGGAGGTCCGTTTCCTCCGTTCTGCGGTACGCCAGGCCTCATTTCCATCGCATGTTCCGTCCAAGCCCTCCTGATGAACACGACCACGCATTCCGTTCCGACCCAGCCGGTTGGCTCCCACGCGTTCCGTTGCCTCCCAATGAACACGACGCATTCCGTTACCTCCCGATGAACACGAGCATTCCGTTGCCTCCCCATGATCACGACGCATTCCGTTGCCTCCCCATGAACATGACGCATTCCGTTGCCTCCCCATGAACACGATGACGACGTTGTTTCTCCTTTCCGACCCAGCCATGTACACGAGCCCTGGCCATACGTATGTGCGAGTAGGTGTTCGAGACCCTGCCCGTATGTACACATATGTGGCCGTATTTTCTTTCTTGCACCCTGGCCGCTGTACGTACGTGTACATGCTACGTGCGCGCCTCTACTACGACACGTGCATGCCTCTACATCGACCAGTATGTGCGTACACGTTCGCGACCAGAATGACAATGCAACGTACACTTCGACCAGGTGGGTCCCATATGTTAGGCACTTCCTTGCCTGCGAAGATGTAGCTGGTGGGTCCCAGCAGTCAGGGGGGCGAATCATTTTTTTTTCCAGACGCACTTCCTTGCGTGCGAAGGCGTAGCTGCTGGGCCCAGCAGTCAGGGGGAGGAATAATTATTTTGCGCATAATAAGGAGGCACTTCCTTGCGGCTGACGTGGACCCAGCTGTCAGCCTCTCCACGTACAGTCCACGTCCGATGGAAGTCGTTCCTTGACCACGTTGACCACGCCGCGCCGAGAGCACCAGGGCGGTGGACGACGGCGAGGCCTAGGAAGGGGACGATGTGGAGCCGGGGAAGACGCGGCAGTGGATGCACACACGGAGAGGAGTACGAGGGTTCACTGGTTCGGCTGCACTGCCGTCGCCACAGAATAACAGGGGGTGTGGGTGAGTGGAGGGATCGCCTGGCCAGCGGTGGGAGTAGTAGGGGGCGGTGAGGCCTCCGTGGCAGCACAGCCGGCCACGGGAGGTAGGAGCAGGCGGCACGACCGGCGCTGCTTTGGGCGGCTGGAGCAAGAAGACTAGAGGTTGAAGAAGCACGACGGCCTATGAATGGACATCATACAGTCACTACAGCTAGAATCGTTTATATTGACTAAGTTGACAAAGCCCTTGGTACGTCAACTTAGTAGGCCCACAGGTTATCTTCTGAAATGGTGCGCCCCAAATGTCAGGGGGAGGAATCATTTTTTAGGCGGGTGAAGCTAGAATATCCGAGATTGAAGAAGAAGCACGGCATCCGTTGGATGGACATCCAACGGCCACTGCTGCTAGAACCGTGTGTTGACTATAAGTTGACAAAGCCTTGCATACGCATCAACTCTATTTTTTAGGGGACGCGTCAACTTAGTAAGGCCAGAAGTGTGTGGCAGAGAACTTATAGCCCATTTGAGATTTGTAAGAATGTGTAGCCCATTTTTGAATTCTAATGGAATTTACTACAGCCCATTTACAGTTTGTTAAAAGTACAGCCCATTTCAACCAACCGTTCAAAACATAATTCAATAAAATTTCCCACATTTTGATGGGATCCGAAATATTTTTATCACGAAATTTCTAGTCAGATTAAATACAATTTCAATATAAATTTATATTACGTAAAAATCCAATGAAACATTGCGCTCGCAACAATTAATGAAATTAAAATTTTCAATATCCAAAAATAATATTTTATAAAGTAATCACGTGTTTGGTGCATTTTTTATAGTTACTACCCAGTTTTTATAATTACATCCCATTTATTATTTCTTAAAGCCCATTTTCTTGTTAAGCCTAATTCATCCCTCCTAAGAAAGATTTGCAGCCCAGCAGGGCGGAGAATAACAACTTGACCTTGCCTGGGTATTCCTAAAAAAAGTAGAGTTGGGCTAGCCATTTTCAGCTTGAAAAAATTTAATATCTGGGCTGGATATCTGGCCTGGGCTAGACGTGCCACAGCCCGCCTAGTTAATACCTGCAGCGGTGTTTTCGTTTTTGTTCAGAGGAGAAAAATTAATATCTCGGCTAAACATCGAAAAACTCTGTAGTGCTCACACCTCAAAAACACAAATACTGCTTGAGCTGCTTGGTCCCAGCTGTCGGCCGCTTCTTGTGCAATTCTCTCGTTTATTGACTACTCCCTCCTTTCCGGTTTATAAGGCTCAATTCAAAAATCTCACCAACCAAGGTAGATGATGAGTGGTGGAATATTTTTTGTAGTTTGCAAAAGCACCCAAATAATGCTCTTGTTTTCCTCAAAAAATTATGTTTATGAATGCATTGATTGCAATGCATGCATGCATAAAGTGCATGCATTGGTCAGTTTTCTCTTAATACTTGCATGCAATGATTTAATGCACCTCGAAGTCTGAACATGTGATGGGGAACATCCAAATTGAGCCTTATAAAATGGAAAAACTAAAAAAATTAGATAAGCCCTATAAACCGGAAAGGAGGGAGTACTATATAGGTTGACAATGGTCTGGGACCGTGATGTCAGGAAACCAGGAGGAAGCAAAATAAATTATAGTTATATATATATATAATAAGGAGGCACTTGCGTACGTGAGGCTATAGACCTGGTGTGTCCCCATTGTCATCCTCTCCAAGTAAAGTCATCTCCTCGCCCGCACGTGCTTTCCCCCCGAAACAATCAGCGCCGCCCGCCCCGCTTCTCGGTGTAGGCGATTGCTCCTCCTTCAAACGACACAAGTGACGTCCGTCTGTCCATCTACCGCCCACATTAATGATATGCGGTTGCCGAGGCGGCTACTCTAGCACCACACGTCCGTCCCTCCGCTCGCCCACCATTGCTATATAAACTGCTGCGCCGGCCATAGCCGCAGTCATCCGCATCCGTTCCCTTTCTCCTGTCCACACCACTACTGCCCACCATGGATTCCTTGCGCTCCAGCACTCTTCGGGATAGGAGGACGACGGACCACAAGGAGATGGCAACCATTGCTGTCAACCAGCTGGCCAGCAGGCAGCCAGAGGACGACGACGTCCCAATGGAGAACATGGTAGTCGACAATCCGGTGCCAACCCCCTCCTCCGCGCCATCCTCGCTGGTGCATTGCACCATGACCATCAGCGAGGCCCGTGCCCAATATATGGACAGGGTGAGGCAGATGCGTGAGGAGCAGTTCCGAGAGGCGTAGGCCGACGCCGCCTACAACCACCATCTCCTCCAGGAGCACCTGCAGGCGGAGGAGTAGATCGCCGTGGAGCGGGCGGAGTAGGAGGCGCTGCTCGACTCGTACCGCTCCGCCTGCAAGGGCCGCCTCAAGCGATGGCGATACCGCATGCAGGTGGCGGAGGCTGCGGCCGCCTACAAAGAGGCTAGCAAAGAGGGCGATGAAGCAGGTGAGGCGCTGTTTGGTGAGACCGAGGACGAGGAAGAGGACAATGCCGGCTCCGACGAGTCCCCGTTCCGCTGGCGTCGACGAGGCCCTGCTCCTCCGAGGCCCCGCGGCGCCAACGACGAGGCAGAGGACACCACCGGCTCCGCCAAGGCCCCGCCCCGCCAACAACGAGGCAGAGGACATCACCGGCTCAGCCGAGGCCCCACCCTGCCGGCAACGAGATAGAGGACATCGCCGGCTCCGCCGAGGCCCCGCCCCGCTGCCAACGAGGCCGCGCCACACAAAAAAATGAGGAAAAGTAGAACACGGTAGGTCTTCACCGCTTGGGTCCAAGTAAGTCCACCGCTGCTACCCTCCGGTTGAAGCCAAGCTAGGCGGGTTGACCATTCACGGCCGGTTAGCTTCTCGGCGGCGACGTGGAGTCGGAGAGCTGCGCTGGACAAGAACGCTGCTTCTACTTAACTGCTGGTGCAGTTGGCTGACTGACACGTGGGCCCAACAGGCCACATGTCAGTTACGCAACTGCACCTGCAGTTAAGTCACTGAAGCTTCTGTTCGGCTCAGCGGGACATAGGTGGGTAGCTTCGGTTAATTAATTATACCTCCAGCGCACCCCTTTTTAGTTGAAGAATGTATGAAATGTAATGAAATCTGGCATGTTTATATGAAATTCGACCATGTATGAATTAATTTATTTCGATTAGTTCGAATTCCTGTATCACTGGCATTGGATGAACATGCAAAACAATACGTACTAGCATTATTCCCAGGGTGATCACCTCGTTTGCAGCAGTTTCACATGTACTCCCTCCGGTCCTTTCTAGTCTGCATACAAGTTTTGTCTGCAGTCAAAGTATCTCTACTTTGACCAATCTTATACAAAAAAGTATGCACTTTCACAATGTGCAAAGTAAGAAAGGAACAAAATGAGTACAAAGAGTTTGAGCAGCTTTTTAGCGTTTCTGTACATTGCAATCAAACACACAGGCCTGGCAATTCATAGAGAACATTCAAAACAATCGATGATTATGCATCTCAGCGACTCACATGTCAGAGGCAATATTTACTTCACAACTAAAGAATAAATAAAAAATTGATCGACGCTGCTGACAACAAAGGGCGTCCCATTCGAAAATATCAAACGCATGTCTTGCTAAAATCAATGAGCAAAATTTGACAAGGTTGTCCCATTCCAAAATATCAAATGCCTACAATTGTGGAATGGGCAGGGTTTGCCATCAGTTCAGACATTGACATGGCACCTCGTGCTAAATAAACCAGCTGTTCTTTTTGTGCAGTTCCACCAAAATCAACCAAATTCGCGCGTAGCTTGTATGATTTCGCCCTTATATGTCGCAACGCCTTGAACTTATCGGCACCTCCTTTCTTGTGGTGGAAATGAATGATTCGATGTATTCCTGAACATTTTGTGCAGTTCCCATTGAAATCAAGCTGAGCACCCATGTTTGCACAAATACAAAAAAGTGATTAGTATAAAGGAAAATGTACTATGAATTGACAGTTTCAACAGGCACATACATGGCCCATGTAGAGCACACTTTTAGAAAAATGGAACTCACCGGAAAGAATCCTAGAACAACATTGTACTCACGCATCACAGCAAAATAATGGGATTTGTCAGTCCTTCTAAGCTGAAGTTAGTTTGGTCTTGTGGGGAGTAATGTAACCATCCTTCAACTGCTCCTTCTGATGAGAAGATAGACAGGGCTTCTTCATCCTGGCATAATCGGAACTAGTCACTTCACGTACTTCATATTCTTCTTCAGAGGAAGATGGTCCTGTTGTGCAAAGACAAGAGGACTACTAAATGCTAGCATCCCTGTTTGCTCGAAAAAAAGGAAAGGAAATATTTAAAACAGCACAGATGAAGCACTTCTCAAGGATAATACCACTTTTTCATGACAGTATCTAAACAGTAGCACAACACCAATATAAATGACAAAGCTCAATCATATGGATGAAATCAGTGGGCGAGTACTAACCTTTGTCGGGAGGCTTATTGTGTAGAGCATACAGATGAAGCACTTCTCTGGAACCATCTTACTATATACTCCTCGATTAGTTTAATGTTTCCAACATCTTCTTGTGCAGTTCCACTAAAATATATGGTATCTTCAAAGAAGATCCTTGTTTGCACAAGTTGAGATAATTACATATTACATTAAGAGTGGCATCAAATCAGTGGCAAAACAATTGCTCGTTCCATCCGTAGCAATAAATTAAGATGCAAAACTATATCATTACTTATGTCATCACAGTTCTAGTGCTTCATTACAGCACTGGGAGTTGATTTTTGTTTTTCTTCCGCTTGTTCTTCCCCTTCATCACTTGGTTCAATAATAGACAAGCTTTGCCTTCAATGTAAGATTTGGCATGTCAATTAGGGAGCATAAGTATAGTACTAAACTTAATTTTCTGATGAAAGTGGCAAAATATAGGCCAGCTGTTGTGAAATATCCTTATCTTACCTCAATGGGATATTACGGTGCACATACAGATTGGAAGTCTTGTCTCCATGTGTGCAGTTCACTAAAATCAAGCAACGTTATCATACAAGTAGCACAACATATGAAAGCACACTACAGAATCATGTGAAAGAAGGCTAGTACTGACCTCTCATGATGCGGAATTCAAACAACTCACAAGAAGAAGATCTGAACCAAATTTGCCTTAACGGATAGGAAGTAAGATCTCCTCTTGTGCAGTTCTACTAAGATCAAGCAATCAAGCAACGTTGTCGGTGTGACATTTTGGTTGAACTGCACAAAACACTCTTAAAACAAAAGTGTTTTGTGCAGTGCAACAAAAGGTCACAATGGCAACGAGGTGAAGTAGATAACCCTGTTTACACAGAGGTGCAAAGGAAACAATTAGTGATCAATAACGGTGGATGACACAGAAGCCAACAGAAAGAAGCATATACCTTATCTAAATGGGAAAGAAAGCAAGACAGTAGCATTTCTCAAACGGTGGCATTGATTAATATTAACATAGAGATTATATTAACAATAAAATTCGTTAAACATGTAATTTGCTTTTAACTGTGGCATTGCATCCATTTTCCAGCAGCATTATTAGAGGGTGTTTGTTTACAGGGACATTTTGGTGTAGGGACTAAAAAACTCCGTGTCAGTCCCATCTAAACCAAACAGGAGGGACTTTTAGGGACTAAAAGTGGGCATTTGGGACTAAAGAAAGAAGACCCCGAGGGAGTCTTTTCGGGACTTTTCCAACAGTTGCCCCTGCCACGCATCGCACCTTGTCTCTATTAGTTCATTACTAGGGGTAACATGGTCTTTTAGCATGTCATTTAATAACCTCTAGTCCATGTTTAGTACCTGGAACCAAGCAGGTGGGGACTAGGGAGTTTTTAACCAAACAGGGCCTTAGATTAACAACAGCTAATGAGTTGCACGGGACAGTGGACGCACCAGCACCATGTGCATCTACTGATGTACTGTGGTCATGCACAGTCTGTTGCAACAAAGAACAAATAACCAAGGAGCATATTTGTGTTGGTCCCAGTTTTGTTGTCTTTAGACACCTTTCCCTATGTGAGCGCAGCAAATCTAGTCCTGCTGAAACTCTACAGCCTTGTCCCTTCCTTTCCTTTTTGAACTAGTACTTTCGCCCCTTCCTTTCCTCTTTGAACCACGTCCTAGATTTATGCGATACAACTTTCCCCATTAGTTTCCCCCATTCCTTTCCTCTTTGAACCACGTCCTAGATTCATGCTATACAACTTTCCCCCTTCATTTCCTCTTTGAACCACGTCCTAGATTCATGCTATATACAACTTTTCCCACTACTTTCCCCCACTCCTTTCCTCTTTGAACCATGTGGAGTAAGTAAATTATACCTTAAGGTTCTTGGGGCGTGGTTCGGTGGGCGACGGGATGGCGGCGAAGAAGAAGGGGTCGGAGGCCCTCCCGCGCCGCCGCTGGGTGGAAAGTGAACAGCTGCGCCGGTAGTCCCTCACCGACGGCAACAGTGTTAAGTCTCCTTCCCTTCCCGGTGGACGGATCCTGCCGGCTCTTTGAGCAGCAGTGAGGGGAGAGAGAGGCCAACGAAGTCTTGTTTAGATCTGGAGAGGGCGAGAGAGTGTGAAGAGAGCAACTACAAGCATTGAGGCTCCAGCGGGAGAGGGCGAGAGAGTGTGAAGAGAGCAACTAAAAGCGCTGAGGTTCCAACATGTATATATATACTGGAGAGAGAGTGTGAAGCGTGCAAACCCTAGAAAACATTTTGACCAGTCAAAGAATCCTCCTGGCACAAATTATGCTCAAGTGTAGTTATCGAACCCGAGACCTCAAGTTTGATGAGCGAACAGGCTAACCAACTACACAACCCTCCCGTTATGTTCAACGAGAGGGAAATAACCTTTTATACATTCATGCATTCGTGTGACAAGCATGCCGTGTTTTTTTGTGTGTGTGGGAGTCATTGGGATTTCAATCATAATCGTGTCATGTGGCTTTGGTGGTAAGACTATCCACAGTGGTGCAGAAATAATGCAGCCTTAGTCACCTTACCTCTCTCCAAGTAGTACGTTGGGTCCCACTAGTCAGAGGGTGAAACAAACAAATTAATAAGAAAAATTAAAAGCGTCAGCGGTGTTTCTTACCTCACACATCTCGCTACTGCTCGGGAACACTGTCCAATTGATCCCTCTGTTCGCTCACGTACTATTTTAAGTGAATCCTTATTCTAACATGCACACAAATTTTGGGCACTTGTATTCGACTTAAGTCAGTGTGCCACCGTATCTCGTATACTTACTACTCCCTCTGTCTAGGTGTAATAAGTCATGTTAGAAGGTGCAATGGGACCAAGGTGTGTGCGTGTGCGTGTGTGTGTGTGTGTGTGTGTGTGTGTGTTTAACAGCATGTGTGTGTTAGAGAGAGCGACAGCTCGACCTACTCCTACAGAGAGATGTTGTGTAGTGTACGATTTTAGCCGCAAGAGTCAGTGCATCCTCTCGTTTCTAGGCGTGTCCGGTAGGGACATGCGGACAGCTGCCACGCCCGCTCCTGACCAGCCTGGCCCACCCAAAGCCCCTCCATCGCCCGCGCGCGCTTCCCGTCCGAAAAGGTCAGCGCCGCTCCAAAGAATCGGTGCCGCATCAATGCCCGGGCAGAGCGGACGCGACCTCTCACTGGCGCAAGAGTGATGGTTGCTTCTTCCATCCAACTTACTGCTGGGTCTATGTGATTTGACGGCTCATTGCTCTTTATTACTGAGGTTGTAGGACTGCTGGATGTCCCACGCTTTCGGTGAAAGGAGGTACTACTACTAGATTACAATTTTCTCCATGCTTACAGCGGAGGCGTGCAAGAGCAGTGAAAACACGCAGGCTCAGTGATTACATGGCCCACCTCACAATATCACCGTGCGATGCCTAACTCTTTACATAGTACTCCCTCCATTCCTAAATATTACTAGATGAGTCCCCGCGCGTTGCCGCGGAACAGCGGTATATCTCTCTGCGCAAAATTATTGATTTCATAGAACTAAAAAAACTCTATAACCACATGACAAATGTGGTAGCCAAACTAAATAGACTCCCATCATCATTTAGATCATCCCACGTAAGGAAAAAAGATCAGCCAACTCCTACTGCATAATGGGATTATATTTTTCTTTTTGACATGTTAATGGGACTTAAAAGCTCACTTACATGCATGCTACTGGTGCATGCTTGCATGCAGACATGTTGATGTGATTTAAAACCCAGTCACATGCATGTGCCATGGTATTTCTGCATGCTTGCATGTGGCTTAGTGCGGAGCCTCTCAACGTCTAGATCAGACGGCTATTATGGACTGATTTACTTCATCTAATGGCTGCATCAATTTTGATGATGTGGCTCAAGGAGAGGATAGAGAATTCCTAGTAGTGGGGGCTAGCTATTACTAGTAGATAAGTCTTTGTAGAGATTCCACTACATACGGAACAAAATGAATGAATCTACACTTAAAATGCATCTATATACATCCGCATGTGGTTCATGGTGAAATCTCTACAGAGACATATATTTAGGAACGGGGGAGACGACGTACTAAGCAAGCTTCTCCTCGTTCTGCAAGTTGACGGGACACATCAAAAGTACTCCAGTGTATAGAGCCTTGCCTCTAAGGTAGGCCCCACATGGTTTGCCTCTTTTTTGACATAACACATCAAGTCGCAATTTGTTTGTTCACCCGTGGTAGACGATCCTCCCTCCACCAAGTGGACAACCAGTACACGTGCCAAATTACCACGTGTGCTGCCTTTTTCGTACAGAAATGAGCTCCGCCGTGTACCCGCGCAGGTGTGGTTTGGAAAGAGACGGGAGTACGTGCGACATGCATGCACCTCTTCTCTTCGTGCACGTCCCCCACCTACGTGGGTGTGTGTGAGAGATACAAACCGCGTTCGTGAGTGTTTTTTGTTTTGGGGTGGGGGTGGGGTGGGGGTTGATTTCATGAATTATTTGTGGGAATATGTGTCGATGACATCTCAAACAAAATTTTGCATGCAACGTGTGTGAAATGGAGGCCTATCCATATCATACATAGAGGGTCGGGCAATCCACGATAAGAGAGGGAGGGGTCGTAGCTATCGATAGAGTCGAAGAGAGGATCAAGTGGGTGGGTGCGAGATCGATGAAGAGAGCCATCGAAATTGTGTATGTGTGTGTGCAAGTCAAAGATATAGGGCGACTGGCCTACCGGAACGTTAGAGGGCACATGTCAAGTTTGTGTGTGGCAGGGAGACATGACTAGAGCGCTCGATGTATCGGTGTGTGTGGGGGGGAGGGGGTGGGGGAAGGGGTAGGCAGAGGCCTAACTATAGAGGTAGAACGACTCGTATATGTGTTGAGAAGGAGAGACCCAGCTATTTCTTGAGGGAGATCGGTCGACATCCATACATAATTGAAGGACGGGAAATATGATGGCACGGAGAGAGAGAGAGGAGAGAGAGGGAGGGAGAGGGAGGGAGAGGGGTAGAGTGTTGGATGGGTGATGGAGTTGCTTCTCGAAGATGGTGGGAGAGGCCTACTAGACAAACTGAGGGTGTAACTGCAATGTTATAAATAAGAGTGGGGATGTGTTTCTGTGTGTGCCTGTGCGTGATAGATCTGTCGGGACGCATCCATGGATGATGAAGGGGAACCATGTGTTTGGTAACCAAACCTAACTAGATCTGTAGATCAATTGTTGTTTGTCGGAGGAAGGGAGAGACACAACTAATGAGATAGATCGATTGACGTGTGGGTAAAAACGAGTTATATGGACCTAGCTAGCTATATGTATAGCGAGAGATCGGTTGGTGTACGTCCATTTGTTAGAGGCAAATAAGGCCCAGCGAGACGGATAGACAGAGAGAATGGAGCTAGCAGGTGGTGCGAGAGGCCCAACTACTAGCTAGAAAGGGGGAGGAGTGTGCGGTTGTGAGATCGATGAAAAGAGGGGCGAGAGTTTACATGTGTGTCTGAACGTATGAGAGACACGAGGCAAGGACACATAAAGGAGGAGATTGAAGGTGTGTGTGTGTGTGTGTATGTTGTAGGCAGGCATCGCTGGAGAGGTTTATCGATTGGTGTGTGTCGGAAAGGAGTTGTGGAGACTCTGGGAGAACGACCTAAAGAAAAAAATGAATGTGCCCGGTGTATAGAATGCCGAGGGAGGGGGAGGGCGAGGAGGGCGTGTGCATGCACGAGAGAAATTTAGTGGTAGCTACAAAGGTTAGAGGATTGTGTGGGTGTAAGAGACTAACAAAGATCATAATTTGATATGAAAGCGGATTCATATATTTGAATAGGAGATCATAGTGTTTTAAACATTGCATGCATGAATATAGCGGTGATACACGTGTTGTGCACATGTTATACCATAATGTGATAATGCATGGCGTTTGCAACTCACAGCTAAATGTTGAACAATCTAAACCATACTATACATCAAACAATCTCACATTTTATTTGAATTTGTGATAATGTGTGGCGTTTGCAGCTTACAATTAAATATCGAACAATCTAAACAATACTATATGTCGAACATTCCCACATTTTATTTGAATTTGTGGTAACGTGTGGTGTTTGCAACTCACATCTAAATACTTGTAGGCGTAGGGGGCGGGGCACCATACATAATGTGATAAACACATTATACATATGAGACATGGTTTAGATTATGAAGATCTAGCTAGAGCTAGAATTGTAATGTGATTTGAAATCAAAATAAAGTGGATTCAAAAAATCTAGTTCGAGTTCATATAGTACACATAGTTCATATGTAACTCGAGACTAATCATGTGGTGTCCTGTGAAGATAATACATAAACGATGGTTTAACTTGACAATAATGATGATTGTAGATCTTACTAAAATAGAGAAACGAATTCAAATGCTTTGACTTCACAACAATCATTACTGTAGATCTTATTCAAATAGAGAAATGAATTCAAATTCAGTTCATATTGAAGCGGTAGTATATACGTTTGGAATGCACTAAAACGTTCATTTGAGTAGTAGGTTTCATGCATTATACACGTAGCGAAATATTTTAATTGAACATAACATGAATTCAAAGTTTTGAATGACATTTGTAGTGCGCATTGATTTGGTACAGTACATGTTAGGCTTGTCCGGAAATTTCAACCCGCGCCTTGTTAGCCCAAAATATTTAAGATATATCTTTGTCTCGTTGTGCTCCGACAACTCCCTCCATCTCAACCCGCGCCTTGCTATTCCGAAATTACAACGCGCGCGAAGACTCCCACCTCCTGTGAAATCCCGACTGGCGAAATGCCCATGGTACCCCTGAACCGAAAGAACCGCCTCAAATTGGTGGGGGTACTTTCATAACTTACCCCACATTTCGGACAAGCGCGTCTCAAAGCCATGGTTCCCCACTGCCATCCCATCCGCCCACCCATTCGTACACTGAGGCCGCGAAAACCCGCGACGAAACCCCACACCCTGCTCCGTCCGCCACCCAGCCGGAGCCTCTTCCCTGACGATGTCGTCCACAGCAACACCTCGACATCCCTCATCCACCATACCGGATGAGGATCCGTCATCGATCTCATCGTCCCGCCGGTTCAGCCACCCCATCCTCCACCTCCAAGGAGCTACCTCGACGTTCCCCTCATCTTTCGCGCCACCTCCATTCCCACACCGCCGTCTTCACCTGCACCACCGGAAGAGCATCATCATCACCGTTTCCTTGGATGAATCTGCGGCCTAATCGGCGCCACCAAAGAGGTTGTACACTAATCGCCGCATTTTCTTCTTGATTCAATCTCATGGTGCTGCCGGCGCTCGGTCCCGAGCAGACACGGCGCGGCTCCATCCACGGCGGCGGCGCAGGCCACTGCCTCCACGGCATCGCTTCCTCGGCAGCGACGTCCACATCAGTAGGAGTTGTTGCTGCTTTAGCTCTCGCGCACGCTGCTACTCTGCTCTTCCTCTCGGTCCCCTGCCTGGTCTGCTCTTGCTAATGCTCTTGCTCGCGCTGCTGCTCTCGCTCTTGCTCTTGCTTGCGTTGCTGCTCCGATTTAGCTACACTTCAGTCGATTGAATCGACTTTTGGGTCAGTTGATTTTCAGGGGGTGTGGGGGGGCTCGCCGGGGTGAAGGAAGAACCAGAAGCAGCAGGGGGGACTCGCCGGAGAGGTACCCCACTATCTATCTTAGGGTTCAGGATGGGGGCGGTGGTCGCCGGCGTTGGCGGGGCGTTGGCGGGGCGGTGGCGTGGATATCGCCGGAGAAAAAGCTTCTCACCGGGGGGCCTAGAGGGATGGTCGGGGTGGCGGCGGACCGGCGGTGGGGAGTGTTTTCGGGGCGGGCGAGGCGGCGCACCGCCGACTACGGGCGGCGGGGGGCTGCTGTTTGGCCGGTGGTGGCTGGCGGCTCAGGGGGGTGGAGGTTGAAGATGAACCGTAGGCCCTTGATTTCGTATCCAACGGCTGCAAAATTGACTGACCAGAGATGAAAAAGTTAGTCGACCGACATGTAGCCTCACCTTGCTAGTGCGTTCAGTTTCGACAGCAAAATTCAGTTTTGACAGCAAAATTCAGTTTCAACAGTTAAGTTCAGAGATGAGCGGTTGATGTATTTTACATCTAGCACTTTGTGGTTATGTATTTTATGTCATGTATTGGAGATGCTATTAGAATTCCACTCAGGTTAACGTTGCTCGTTGTCTCTCTTGTCCTGCTTCAGCCTCGGCGTCGTACAACTCACCGGAGCTGCTCCAACGATGAAACCCTCCATCACAGTGGAGCAGTACCTCGGGCTCCATCTCCAGACGCCTAACATCCTCTTCCGCTCCTCCGACAGCAAAGTCAGCCGGAGCATCCTCACCGGCCAACCCAATCACGCTGAGGTTGACATGGCTTCGCCAAAGAGGTTGTACACTTGTTGCATCTCTTTTTTACTCTACATGTTATATATATATTGTCCACTGAGCACACGGATTTGTTCCTTTAGTGTCTCCTTGAAAGAAAAAATGTAGGAATTTTAATTTTCACTTGTCCTCCTTTTCAAATTCCTATTCATAAAGCACAAGACTAAGAGATAGTAGCATAATAGCATTATAACCGTACATTTTCTTGTGGTTTGACTTAATCTCACCATGCTTCTTTGCATCCTATGATCTTCCAATTGTTGTGAATCAAACACCCAGATTGGTAGAAATCCTGTGTTTTTAAATTCTATGTTTTGCACGTGCATTCCTATCCTATTCCTGTCTATTTCATATCCCTGCATTGTTGGAATCCTCCAATTCAAACGAGCCCTTACAGAATTACTTCTCTTACAGATAGTTGTCAAAGAAAACTTTGTGTGGTTTGTCCCGCTCCTGCTGCGTTGTCGTCCACCCCAGCTCAGCTGCTCCAACGACAGAAGGGTCCAGCACAGTAGGGATCCGGCCTCCAGACTATCTTTTGCCGCCTCAGATCTTCTTCCCCGCTGGTGGCAGCCATGAAAACTGCATTACCATCATCTACCAAGCAGATGACCTCGAGGACTACACGGGTCTGCAAGAGAGGTTGCACTCTTTCGTGTCTGCTTACGTTATGCATCGCTTAATATTACATGCTACTTTATCGTCATGTTCACCGATTAGACTCTGAGTCAGCTCCAAACTAATGGTCAAACTTGAGTTTTTAAATGGTTGTGGGGTACATATCTGGGCCGCTATCAATAGTATCTATCTACTATCTGGTTAATCTCCGGTGTCTACTATGAGTTTCATGTTGGGTGGGAAACAAACAGTAAAGAAGCCATTATCTGTATTTTTTAACTGAAGCCATTAGCTGCCTGCTATTATTGGTTTTGGGTCTATCCACAGGTTGCTACCATCACTCTGGATTTCTGCATGCACTCATTACATAATCTCACTATGTTTTATTCCTATGCATGACAGTTATTGTAAACAATAGAACTGAACATGTAGAGCAAAAGAGATGAGCCTTGCGTGGCACTAAAATTTCATGCAGATGTCGCTCCATGGTAGGCGCAAAGGCAGCCCCCTCTCCACGCATTTCAGATTATAATCGAGAGGAAGATATCTGTTCTGAGGGGGACTCAGAAGGAGAAGATAACTCCCATTTACCCCCTGAGGTCTTCACTCTAACTTGGCATGCTGATGTTGGTTATATCATGCATATGGTGTCTTGCATTGCTTACTTTATACATCAAATATGTCATCTGCTTAGTTTAGACATCCTTTGTGTGAATGCCATCTGTTTAGTTTATTCATTGTTTATGTGAATTATGCAATGCCATCTTGTTTAGCCAGGCATCATATATGTGAATTTTGCAATGCCATCCTGCTTAGCCAGTCATCTTATACGTAAATTATATCATGCCATCCTTTTTTCGTTACATATTACATTTGTCAACAATGTTAGTACATTCAACTGCTCTTCATGTGCATCAGCCATTTGACACGGTGATGGCAAATTCTGGAGTGAAAACAAGGTCTTCAGAGTAGACTATGCTATCGGACGAAGCGCATATCTCGCTGGTTACGGATAGCTCCTCAGAGGAGGATTTAGAGACAGATGACCAGTCCTATTCCCCCCGAGGTGTATGCTCTAACTTGGCAGGGTTATGTTGCTCATACCGTGTGTATGGTGTCTCGCATTGCTATGTCATTTGATTAGTTTAGACATGCTTTGTGTGAATGCCACCTGTTCAGTGTCTAATTACCATATATGTGAATTATGCATTGCCATCTTGTTGCAAGACATTATATATGTTAACTATACAATGCTATCTTGTTGCAAAGGCATTATATATGTGAATTATGCAATGCCATGCTGTTTAGCCAATCATCATGTATGTGAATTATATCATGCTATCATTTTTTTTGTATTACGTGTTCCATTTGTCGACAACGTTTTTATATTAAACTACTCTTCCTGTGCATCAGCCATTTGAAGCGGTGATGGAAGTATCTGGAGTGAAAACAAGGTGTTCAGAGCAGACAATGCTACCTGCTGAATCAGACATCTTGCTGGTTACAGAGAGCTCCTCAGAGGAGGATTCAGAGACTGATGACCAGTCCTATTTCCCCCCTGAGGTCTATGCTCAAACTTGGCAGGGTTATATTACCCATGTCATGCATGTTGTCTTACATTGCTTAGTTTTTACATCATATATGGATTGTCATCTGCTTACTTGCTTACTATATGAAAGGATCGATATGGTTGACTAGAGGGGGGTGAATAGGCAACTAACAATTTTTAGCTTTTCTTTAGCAATTTAAACTTTGCATCAAAGTAGGTTGTCTAGATATGCAACTAGGTGAGCAACCTATATGATGCAACACGGATAGGAACACAAGCAAGCAAGATATATGAAACAAATAAGCTTCCACAAGTAAAGGCACGAGATAACCAAGAGTGGAGACGGTGGATACGAGGATGTGTTGCCGAAGTTCCTTCCCTTTGAGAGGAAGTACGTCTCCGTTGGAGCGGTGTGGAGGCACAATGCTCCCCAAGAAGCCACTAGGGCCACCGTAATCTCCTCACGCCCTCACACAATGCGAGATGCCGTGATTCCACTATTGGTGCCCTTGGAGGCGGCGACCGAACCTTTACAAACAAGGTTGGGGCAATCTCCACAACTCAATTGGAGGCTCCCAACGACACCATGAAGCTTCACCACAATGGACTATGGCTTCGCGGTGACCTCTACCGTCTAGGATGCTCAAACACCCAAGAGTAACAAGATCCGCAAGGGATTAGTGGGGGAATCAAATATCTCTTGGTGGAAGTGTAGATCGGGGCCTTCTCAACCACTCCCAAGCAAATCAACAAGTTTGGTTGGCTAGGGAGTGAGATCGGGCAAAAAATGGAGCTTGGAGCAATAATGGAGCTTAGTGGTGGAAGAGGTGAGTCAACGGGGAAGAAGGGGACCCCTTATATAGTGTGTGGAAAAGATCCAACCGTTACCCACCAACCAGCCCGCGCCCAGCGGTACTACCACGCCTGGCCAGCGGTACTACCGCAAGGCCGTGCGGTACTACTGCTTGCAACCAAGCGGTACTACCGCACGGCTGTGCGGTACTACTGTACCGACCCACGGTACTGCCGCAACCCCAGCAAAGAACCGATAAACAGACGCACAGGTGCTGGGGGCGGTAATTCCACGCGCGCGGTACTACCGCGCCCCCCATGCGGTACTATCGCGAGGTAAAAAACCCATCCAGGGGAGAAGGGAAACTTCCGTGCCTACTTCCACAAAGAAACGGAAGTAGAAAAAACCCGACACACTAGTACTGCCGAGGGGCGGTACTACTGCCTGACTGCATAGCGCGGTACTACCGCTCGGCAAAAACGGTACTACCGCGGTAGGTGCGGATGTAAAAAATTACATCCGCTCCTACTACCGTAAAGGGGCGGCACTAGCCTGGTGGGCAGCGGTAGTGCGGCTCCAGGGGAGCGGTACTACCGTGGGCACCTGCGGTACTACCGCGCCACCGCGCAGTACTACCGCGGATGCCTATGGTACTACCGTTGACCTGGGAGCATTACTGCCGCAACCAACAACGGCAGCCAGATAAGGGAGGCAAGAAAACGGAGGAAGCTCCAAGGAAGAGGGAGGGGAGAAGAAGGAGACGTGTACGTGATGATTCCACCCAAACCTTTCCAGCACGGACCCCCTCTTAATAGTACGGCTTTCCTACGACTCAAATCCACCAAAAAGAAATGTAGAAAATACGCCGTCTTCGTCAGTCTTCGAGGGGCACCCAATCGTCTTGTGCCTAGCAAAGAAGTGTATGGAATACTCATGGCACACGATTAGTCCGCAAATGCGTTGTCATCAATCACCAAAACACTTAGGGATAAATGTGTCCTTACAATCTCCCCCTTTTTGGTGGATTGATGACAAAACGGTATTTGCACAAAGAAAATACTATTAAGTAAATGCAAACCCCTCCTCTCTATAATATAGACGGGCTCCCCCTAGATGTGTGCCACCTAGATGAGTGCTATGGACTGCATGGGACACGAATACTAGGAACAGAGAACCCCCTATATTATAGAGACAAGGCATATCTAGCACTAGACAAGATAGCACACATATAAGTTAACTACGATAGATAAAGTGCATATGTCTTACACCATATGAAGGAAAGGACTTGAAAGCACAAACCAAACAAGAGCAACCAAGCACAAACGAGGTCCAAAAGACAAAGCAAATAAACGCAACAAGCATGACACAACGCAAATCCCTACACTCTCTCCCCCTTTGGCATCGAGAAGCCAAAAAGGCAGAGAGGACACCTACACACACGGGGTGGCTCAGGCAGAGAAGTCGTCCCACTGCTCCTCGTGCTCCTCGTCAGACTCAGCGGCGGGGATAGTCTCCTCGAGGTCATCCTATGAACTGGTCCACTTGTATCCCTACTTTGACATCCAGGAAGCCTCAGGTGTGATGACGTCCTCAGACCCGCCAGACACATCCTCTCCAAAGAGCCTCATAACCTTCTTGTCACGGCGGCGACTCTCCTTGTCTGCCACGTGAGCCCTGTACTGTCCCTTCGCCTGCATGCAGAAGAGAGTCTTCATCTTGTCCTTTAGCTTCTTGGCCCATGACGGGTCAGAGGAAGAAGTGGTGGACCTAGCAGCACGGTCCTCAGCAACATTCTCAGCAGCAGCCTCCCCCTCACCAGCAGCCCTCCTAGCAGAAGAGGCCTCAGCATGGGTAGTGGTGTTAGCCCAGTTGGGCTTGACACGGAGGCTGATGGACTCATGGCGAATCCAGTCTGGAGCAAGGAACTCATCACCCGGGTACATCTTCTCCCAAGTGGTGGAGAGCAGCAGAAACAGGTACAGTCCATAGATAGGTACCTTGCGAGTGAACACCGCAAACCGAAGCCCACACCACATGATGTGTGAGACATCATGTGGCTGAGTCTGAGAAGAACGTGCCTCTACACACAAGAGCAACATGTCCACTAGATATGCATGTACCTTGTCCTTGTCGCCAATGCGTGGGAACAGAGTGTTGCGGAAGATGCGATGCATGATATCCAGAAAGAAGTTTAACACCCAAGATGACTTGCCATTGGGGAGTACCTACTCAACAAGGAAGGGCTGAAGAAGGTTCTTGATGGCAGACTCAGAGTTGGCATGGGGGCGAACGCCAACGGGGGTGTGAAGCCCGTCATCAGGAATGTGCAGCAGATCCATGAACTCTTTCCATGTAGCAGACAGCTGACGGCCATTGGTCATCCAGGTCATCCTCCTCTCCTCCCCGGGATGAAAGTACACTAAGGCAAAGAACTGACAGATGAGCTCAGGGTCATAGTCAAGGTGAAAAGAGATCACCGGCTCAATAGCAAACTGCTCCACCAAGTCCAGAGCCTCTCCAAAATAGTCACGAAACTTGTCCTTCCGCATGTGATGCATGTCTATCCACTTGACCTCCACGAATGTATTCTGCTTGCTCTTGATTACATCCAGATAGATGAGAACCTGTTGCTTGTTCCAGAACATCTCAGTGCCTCTGAGCACGGCCCGAGGAGTCACATAGGGATTGACCTTCCGGCGTTCGACATACTCAATGACAGAAATCTCGTCCATGCCCTTAGCAGGTTCCTTTTGCTTGTTGGCAGTGGTCTTGACATTGCGCTTGGGGGCATTGGAGCCCTCTGGGGCTTCATCTTGGGGGTTGCGCAGACGCTTGGAGCCAGTGTCACGACTGGGATTGGAACGGCGAGAGCCACCACCTGAGACACAGAACGCAAAAACACCCACAATAGCCAAGAGAGATTAATGCAAAGACCACAACAAAGCAAGTGAAACAAGCAAAAAGCACACATGATAAATGCCTAGAGAGAGATTTGATCCCTACGGTAGTACTGCCAAGTGCTGCAGAGCTAAGATAGTAGTACGGCTCTTAGACGCGGTAGTACCGTGCAAGATCACGGTAGTACCGGGTGTAGGAGCGGTAGTAAGACCTTAGCGCCGCGGCTGGCACGGTAGTACCGCATCTGCAGAGCGGTAGTATCGCACCGTATGGTAGTACCGCACCTGACGGGCGGTAGTACCGCACATTAGGCATGGTAGTACCGCACTGCGTCAGATCTGAACAGGTTCAAATCTGAAAAAGCCCACGAACCACGGCGGTACTACGGTTGGACAAAGCTACCACAAGACAGCATACCAAGTATGTTTCCTACGCATCATGACTCTCCTGCATCCTACTCTTGAACCGATTTGGCCTAAAATCTCAAGAACGACAAGTTTCTCCCCAAAAACCTAGAAGCAAGAGAACAGCCAAGAAAAAGAGGGATTTGGGGAAAAACCTTGGTCCATGGCAAGAGGAAGTGGTGGGGAACGATCCCACTGGTCGGAATCAGAGGAGAGTGGCCGGAGACGGAGATCCGACGAGGGCCTCCGGCGCCGTTCTTGAGAGAGAGAGACGTGGAGAGAGAGACAAAAGAATGGGTATGGGGAGTTGGAACTCCCCTGCCCGAGTCATAACCCCCACGCGCCCTCGACGGCGCGGTAGTACCGTGCCCAGACATGGTAGTACCGCCCGGCGTGGTACTTCAGAAGTATCGCACCAGAGCGGTAGCACCGTGCTGTGGCGTGGTAGTACCGTGCCTCCCAAAGCGGTAGTACCGCGGCCAGACGCGGTAGTACCGTGAGCTCAAGAAGATGCATGTTTCGAGCACACGAAAAACTGGATCTTTGCACAAAACACTCTGAGCCAACACGACACCACAAGATCACGCAACCCACAAAACCAGAAAGGCACACGACAAACCAACCAACCACGAGACACCACCTCTCCAAAAGAGAGGGCGGTGGCCGTAGCCACCTATGTTTGAGTCAATTGGTATGGCACCGCGAAGAATTATCCTTGGGTCCATGACCAAAACTCGTCTTTGAAGCACAAGTACCATCAAACATGGCTAATGTGAAAGACTTGATTGATTTATGCATAATGGGGGGAGGGAGAGCTCATTGAGAGAACATCACTCCCCCTATGTCCATGCCTACATCTAAATAGGAGAACACATTGAGTATGGTGGGGTGTGCAAGGGTTCAAGCAACATTGCTCGAATCGATGATATTTAGCTCATGCCTTAACTCGCGAAATCTTGCTTCATCCAAGGGCTTCGTGAAGATATCTGCAAGGTTATCATGAGTGTTGACGTAGTTGAGCTTGATCTCTCCTCGCCTAATGTGATCCCGGATGAAGTGATACCGGATCTCAATATTCTTCATCTTGAAGTGTTGCACCGGGTTGAGAGAGATCTTGATGGCACTTCCATTGTCACACCAAAGAGGCACTTTGTCACAAGTGACACCATAATCCTTTAAAGTTTGCCTCATCCATAGGAGTTGAGCACAACAACTACCGGCGGAAACATACTCCGCCTCAGTGGACGAGAGAGACACATGGCTTTGCTTTTTGGAAGACCAACTTACCAAAGAGCAACCAAGGAATTGGCACCCTCCGGAAGTGGACTTCCTATCCACTTTGTCTCCCGCCCAATCGGAATCCGAGTACCCTACAAGCTTGAAGTTTGATCCTCTTGGGTACCATAAGCCAAAGTTTGGGGTATGAGCCAAATATCGAAAGATTCGTTTGACCGCCACATAGTGACTTTCCTTAGGTGCAGCTTGAAACCATGCACAAATTCCCACACTCAACATGATGTCCGATCTAGATGCACAAAGGTAAAGCAAGGATCCAATCATGGAACGATATACCTTTTGATCCACCACTTTACCATTGGGATCTAAGTCAAGTTGGCACTTGGTGGGCATTGGAGTGGAAGCCGTCTTGACGTCACTTAGCTTGAATCTCTTGAGCATGTCTTGAGTGTATTTGGATTGATTGATGAAGGTTCCTTCTCTTCTTTGCTTCACTTCGAACCCTAGAAAGAACTTCAACTCTCCCATGGAGGACATCTCGAACTTTGAGGTCATGAGAGCGGCAAATTCCTCATTGAAAGCTTTGTTAGGAGAACCAAAGATAATATCATCAACATATAATTGGCACACAAACAACTCCCCTTTGACCTTCTTAGTAAAAAGAGTGGGGTCGATTAGCCCAACTTCAAAACCACGGTCTTGTAACAACTCGGTAAGGTGGTCATACCACGCACGTGGGGCTTGTTTAAGGCCATAGAGTGCCTTATCGAGTTGATACACATGATCGGGAAAGTAGGGATCCTCGAACCCGGGGGGTTGCTTGACGTAAACCAATTCATTAATGGGACCATTAAGAAAAGCACTCTTCACATCCATTTGTTGTAACTTAAAGTTATGATGAGAAGCATATGCAATCAACATGCGAATGGATTCAAGACGAGCAACGGGAGCAAAGGTTTCACCGTGGTCGATACCCTCGACTTGGGAGTAGCCTTGTGCTACCAGACGAGCCTTGTTGCGAATGATAATCCCATGGGCATCTTTCTTGTTCTTAAATATCCACTTGGTTCCTATGACATTGTGATTCCCGGTTGGTCTTGGCACTAATCTCCACACTTTGTTGCGCCCGAAGTTGTTGAGTTCTTCATGCATGGCGGTGAGCTAGTCCGGATCTTCTAGCGCTTCATAGACCTTGTGGGGTTCCACACAAGAGACAAACGCGTGATGCTCACAATAATTTGCTAATTGTCTACGAGTGCTTACCCCCTTTCTTAAGCTTCCAAGCACATTCGTCATGAGATGATCCTTGGTGGAGAGCTTGGAAGCAACCTTGGCGGCACGATGCTCTAATTCCTCCTTGGTGGTGAGTTGAGGAGCGGTTACTTGATCATCTTGAGCATCGTCATGAACTTGTTCTTGATCTTGAACTTTCTCAAGGGAGAGAACTTGACCTTGGGCATCACTTGGTGTGTCCACACCGTCTTGAGTATGATCTTGCCCTTGGTCATGTTCTTGAGGATGAGAGCCTCCATGTTGTTCTTCGGAAGCGTGTGGGCCTTGGGTTGGTGATGGCTCCACTTGAGTGGAGCTTTGTCCTTATCCTTCGGCCACAAGGGGTTCCTCAATGGGTAGGATAAAGCCAACACCCATTCTTCCTATGGCTTGGGGAGGAATTTTATCACCTACATCACAAGTGCCACTTTGCTCCACTTGGGAGCCGTTATTCTCATCAAACTCCACGTTACACATCTCCTCAATAAGTCCCGTGGATTTATTGAGGACACGGTAAGCATGAGAGTTTGTAGCATAGCCAACAAATATGCCCTCATAAGCTCTAGCCTCAAATTTAGACAACCAAACACCTTTCTTGAGAATGAAACACCTACACCCGAATACCTGGAAGTACTTGAGGTTGGGCTTGTTACCGGTGAGTATCTCGTATGGAGTCTTGTTCAAGCCCTTGCGGAGATAGAGCCGATTGGATGCATGACATGCGATGTTGATGGCTTTGGCCCAAAAGTTGTACAGAGACTTGAACTCCGCCATCATGGTCCTTGCCGCATCCATCAACGTCCGGTTCTTCCTCTCTGCAACACTGTTTTGTTGAGGGGTGTACGGTGCGGAATATTGATGCTTGATTCCCTCATCACTAAGAAATTCATCCAAGGTGTAGTTCTTGAACTCGGTGCCGTTGTCACTTCTTATTGTCAAGATCTTTGCATTGAGTTGACGTTGTTCTTCATTTGCAAAGTCAATGACGGTTTGTTAGGTCTCGCTCTTCCTATTGAAGAAATACACCCACGTGTACCTTGATTAGTCATCCACAATCACCAAGCAATACTTCCTACCTCCAAGACTATCGAAGGATGGAGGCCCAAAGAGATCCATGTGAAGGAGCTCCAAAGGCCTCTTTGAATAAATGATAGTCGTGGGAGGGTGAGCCTTCTCATGTAGCTTTCCTTCGATACAGGCACTGCAAGCACGATCTTTAGCAAAACTAACATTCGTTAGTCCATGGACATGGTCCCCCTTGAGGAGACTTTGCAAAGATCTCATATTGACATGGGCTAAACGGCGATGCCAAAGCCATCCCACATCAACTTTAGCCATTAGGCATTTCGCGGTCTTAGTGGGTCGCTCCAAAAAGTTAATCACATAGAGACTGTTCTCGACATGCCCAACAAAAGCTACTTTAAGAGTCTTGCTCCACACGAGGGCCACGGTATTGATATCAAAGAAAGTGGCAAAGCCCATGATAGCAAGTTGACGAACGGAAAGTAAATTGTATGCAAGGGACTCAACAAGCATGATCTTCTCGATCATGAGATCATGAGAGATGACCACCTTGCCAAGTCCCAATACCTTAGAAGATGAGGCGTCACCCCACTCGACATTGGTGGGCATAGATGGAACTTTGTGCATGTCCACCACCAAGTCCTTGCTTCCGGTCATATGATTTGTAGCTCCGCTATCGAGAAACCATGATCCACCACCGGAAGCAAACACCTACAAGAGATCAATGCTTGGTTTTAGGTACCCATTTTGTAATGGGTCCTTAGATGTTAGTAACAAGAGTCTTAGGAACCCAAATAGACCATTCAATGTACTCATGAAGAGAACCAACAAATTTGGCATAAACATGCCCATCACTAGAACGACATAACACATAAGAAGGGTTAAAATTGCCGGCTTTGTTGAGAGGGGTGACATTGCCCTTCTTGACATTGTTCTTCTTCTTCTCCTCGAGGGCACTCTCTCCCTCCCTCACAAAGGTTTGCATGAGGGGAGGAGGTCGTTTGGTCTTGTCATTCTTCTTCTTGTTCTTGGAGTCGGGCACATACCCAACCCCTTCCTTGGCCACACCTCCCTTTTGGTTGATCAAGAGATCGTTGAGGTTCTTCTTGCCTTGTATGCAAGTCCCAATACCTCTCTCAAGTTGCTCCTTCAACTTAGCGTTTTCCTCAACAAGATGCACGGGTTAGTAGCATTTGCATTATCAATTAGAACCATATGAGGAAAAGTTGCTTTCTCCTTAGTTAGCTTCACTTGGAGTTGATCATGAGACTCCTTGAGACTAGCGTGAATACCCTTCAAGGCCTTGTGGGCCTTGTCAAGTATATCAAACTCCTCTTTGAGTCTAGAAAGATCAACCCCGAGTTTGGCCTTCTCTGAATTTAGCACACGAGAAACAATGAGGACATGATCATAATCTTTCTTTAACTTAGCATGATCAACGTTGTGTGACTCCTCAAGAGCCAAACGAAGACCACGCTCTTCCTCAAGAGCATTGGAAAGATCTGAAATCTCATCGGCATAGTCACGACTATGCCCTTCCATCTTAGACATGGTGTCTTCGTGAGCCTCGATCATGTCATTAGCTTCACCAAGTTGTTCCAAGAGAGCAACAAAGTGCTTCTTGGATTTTCCCTTGAGTTTGCCCATAAAGGCCTCAAACTCGTTAGCCTCCACATTAGCTCCCTCAAGTTCATTAATGCTATCCGTCGGGGAAGGATGATTAATGATGGTAGTTTTGATGTTGGAGGTTACCTTGTTGGTGGCTTTAGCCATGAGGCACTTGGCGGTGATGCTCTCGTTGGGTGAGTCGAAGAGAGACACCCGTGACGTTGTTGAAATGGCAACGAAGGCCATGGCAACCGACTCACCATCTTCATCATCCTCATTGTACTCTTCTTGCACAACCAAAGCCTTGGGAGGAGTCTTCTTGGTGAAGTTGTTCTTGTTAGGGAACGACTTGGCCTTGTCCTTTCGGATGAGCTTGCCACCATTGTCTTCCCTCTTCTCATACGGGCATTCCGCAACGAAATGACTCACGTTGCCGCAATTGTAGCAAGTCCTTACACGTTGCTTGCCCCTTGTTCCACTCGAGTTGCTTTTGCTAAAGTTTGGCCTCGAGTTTTTCTTGCTCCAAAATTGCCTTGAAGCAAGTGCCATGTGTTCATGATATGCATACTTCGTATCTTCGGGGTTGCTCTCCTATTCTTCCTCTTCTTCTTCTTCCACGGTGAGCTTGGCCTTCAATGCAAGGTTAGGCTTCTTTGCCCGTTGAGAACGGAGCACCGCATTGTCGGCGGTCTTGTCCAAAATGTTCATGGCCACAAACTCATCCAACACTTTGCTTGAGGTCAAAGTGTGGAAGTCCGGTCTTTGACGAATGACGGAGGACATGGCCTTGTGATAGGGCATCATTGCCTTGAGGAATTTGCGCTTGATCCAATTGTCATCCATGTCCTTGCTCCCGCGATCTCGTAGTGAGACCGCGAGTTTGGTTACTCTCCAATAAAGCTCACGAGGTTCTTCATCTTCTTTCATTGCAAACTCATCGGCCTCATCTTATACCACTTCATAATTGGAGAGTTGAATGCTTGCGCTTCCCCGGTAGAGAGAGACAACACAATGCCATGCATCTTTGGCCAAGGCGAAGGGACGAAGATGAGGTAGGTCTTCGGGTGGAATTGCATCTTGAATGATGAAGAGAGCATTCTCATTGAATTGATTATCCGCGGCTTCTCGAGGAGTGAAGTTGCTTGGATCATGCGGATAAAAACCTTCTTCAATGATTCTCCAAAGGTTAGTGTTCACATGATTTAAATGACGTTTAAAGCGGTAAACCCAAGAATCAAAGTCCTCATTTTTCACAATCTTAGGAGGAGGACCGGCATGATTCAAATGAGTGGAAGGAATCGGTCCACCATAAACAAGTGGTGGTTCCACATGGGCAAAGATGTCGGTGCCATTCTTACCACTAGAAGAAGGAGCCTTTTCACTACTAGCTTCCCCCTTGTCGGGGATAGCATTCGTCACCTTGTTGGCAGGATCACCCACTTTCAACGGTGCGGTGGATAGTTTAAGCCCCTCAAGAAATTTAGTAAACATGCTCTCAACTTCGGTCGTCATGGAGGTTTTCAATGTCTCCAAGGCCACATTGAACTCCTCACGAGAGACCGAGGTTCCCCCATCGCACGTAGACAAGATAGGATTCACACCGGAGTGTTCCTCCACATCGTCTATGGTATCAACCATACTCTTTGGACGGTAAAGTTCTTAATAAAGAGACAAGGCTCTTATACCAATTGAAAGGATCGATATGGTTGACTAGAGGGGGTGAATAGGCAACTAACAATTTTTAGCTTTTCTTTAGCAATTTAAACTTTGCATCAAAGTAGGTTGTCTAGATATGCAACTAGGTGAGCAACCTATATGATGCAACACGGATAGGAACACAAGCAAGCAAGATATACGAAACAAATAAGCTTCCACAAGTAAAGGCACGAGATAACCAAGAGTGGAGACGGTGGAGACGAGGATGTGTTGCCGAAGTTCCTTCCCTTTGAGAGGAAGTATGTCTCCGTTGGAGCAGTGTGGAAGCACAATGCTCCCCAAGAAGCCACTAGGGCCACCGTAATCTCCTCACGCCCTCACACAATGCGAGATGCCGTGATTCCACTATTTGTGCCCTTGGAGGCGGCGACTGAACCTTTACAAACAAGGTTGGAGCAATCTCCACAACTCAATTGGAGGCTCCCAACGACACCACGAAGCTTCACCACAATGGACTATGGCTTCGCGGTGACCTCTACCATCTAGGGTGCTCAAACACCCAAGAGTAACAAGATCCGCAAGGGATTAGTGGGGGAATCAAATATCTCTTGGTGGAAGTGTAGATCGGGGCCTTCTCAACCACTCCCGAGCAAATCAACAAGTTTGGTTGGCTAGGGAGTGAGATCAGGCGAAAAATGGAGCTTGGAGAAATAATGGAGCTTAGTGGTGGAAGAGGTGAGTCAATGGGGAAGAAGGGGACCCCTTATATAGTGTGTGGAAAAGATCCAACCGTTACCCACCAACCAGCCCGCGGCCAGCGGTACTACCGCGCCTGGCCAGCGGTACTACCACAAGGCCGCGCGGTACTACTTCTTGCAACCAAGCGGTACTACCGCACGGCTGTGCGGTACTACCGTGCCGACCCACGGTACTGCCGCAACCCCAGCACAGAACCGATAAACAGACGCACAGGAGCTAGGGCGGTACTTCCACACGCGCGGTACTACCGCGCCCCCCATGCGGTACTACTGCGAGGCAAAAATCCCAGCCAGGGGAGAAGGGAAACTTCCGTGCCTACTTCCGCAGAAACGGAAGTAGCAAAAACCCGACACAGTAGTACTGCCGAGGGGCGGTACTACTGCCTGACTGCATAGCGCGGTACTACCGCTTGGCAAAAACGGTACTACCGTGGTAGGTGCGGATGTAAAAAATTACATCTGCTCCTACTACCGCAAAGGGGCGGCACTAGCCTGGTGGGCGGCGGTAGTGCGGCTCCAGGGGAGCGGTACTACCGCGCCATCGCACGGTGCTACCGCGGATGCCTACGGTACTACCGTTGACCTGGGAGCAGTACTACCGCAACCAACAATGGCAGCCAGACAAGGGAGGCAAGAAAACGGAGGAAGCTCCAAGGAAGAGGGAGGGGAGAAGAAGGAGACGTGTACGTGATGATTCCACCCAAACCTTTCCAACGCGGACCCCCTCTTAATAGTACGGCTTTCCTACGACTCAAATCCACCAAAAAGAAACATAGAAAAGACACCGTCTTCGTCAGTCTTCGAGGGGCACCCAATCGTCTTGTGCCTAGCAAAGAAGTGCTTGAAATACTCATGGCACACGATTAATCCGCAAATGCGTTGTCATCAATCACCAAAACACTTAGGGATAAATGTGTCCTTACACTATATAAATCATATATTTGAATTATATCATGCCATCATGTTTACGTAGTACATACACATCATCTATCTGAATTATGGCATGGCAACCCATTTAATAAAGACATCATATAGCTATATCATATCATCTTGTTTAGTGTTTATAGTCATCATATTTTGAATTATGGCATTCTATCCGTGAATGTATGTGAATTATGGCATGCCAACGTATTTAATAAACACATTATATAGTTATGTCATGTCATCCTGTTTACATAGTCTCATATTTTGAACTCTGTCTTTCCATCTTTTTTAGTTAGCCATCATAATGTGAAATTGTGTCATGCTATCCTATTTAGTTAGCCATCATATATGTGAAATTGTGTCATGCTATCCTGTTTGGTTAGACAACATAAATATGAATTATTTCATGCCCTCTTTTATTCCCCATTATCCATTGCACCTGTCTATCATACAATGTCTATACTTTCAATTACTTTTCTTGTTTATCAGCCATTTGAATTGAGAGCGTGATGGCAGTATCTAAGGGAGTAACAACACGGTCTTCAGAAAAGATAGTGCTACCAGTTGATGCGGATAGAACCACAGTTGTACTTGCCCAAGGACCAGATCCACCACACATAACCCAGACTCTCGCAGATTGTATCCCTACCCAGTTGGACAGAGAACCAGCTACACCCCTTCTAACCCCAACCCCGGCAGATAGTAATCCAGTTCCAGTTGACACAGTATCGTCTCCACCACAGAGCACCCAAACACGAGCATTTAGTAAGGGAACTGCAGTGCCCAAAGCACGAGGACCACCACTCCGAATCCCAACTCAACGCTTAAAGGAGAAGAAGATTTGTTCTCAGGTCGGGTTCTGTAGCTATGGTTCATACTCCTTTGCTCTTGCATTACTGTATTTACTCATACCAACTATTTTCAAATTTGAAGGATGGAATTGAAACTCCAATGGCGCAACAGGTATGTTTTAAACCCGTTTCTTTAGCTGGTTTGCTGTTGTAACCTGCTCTATGTTGATTTCAGTTTCAATTGAATAAACAGTTATGTTCTCGTGTCATGCACATTACATGTGTTGTTATTACTCTATACTTACCCACACTTATATTCTGTCTATTCTGCTTTGTCTTGAACAAATATTATTTGAACTGTGTCTCTATCTTGATTTAGCAACAAAAACTAGAATCATATAGACCATAAAGTGACCATGGTACATAGATATATGTTTGTTTCATGTTGTTATCCTGTCCACTTTACTACTGAACTCATTTACCAAAATGAGTTTCATATACAACATGGTAAACATGTGATGTGTCTGCTTGTTTCTCTTTTAGAATGCGGATAAAATATTGGAGAACAGTACCGCGTTATCCAATGGTAAAGGAAGTAATGCAGATAAGGTTCAAGATAGTGAGACATCCCTGTTGGTCTCCAAGAAATCTGATAAAAACTATCTTGACGACAGTGAGGGAACCCAAAAGTCATGTCTTGATGTAGTGTTCGAGTTACTGGTCACTACTGCTGGCACAAGCTCTTCGAACGCGCTGCCTGAATCAGTTCGCCTTCTTGAGTCTCAACTTCAAGTTGAAAGACATCGATCATATGTGCTGCGACAGGAAGCTGAAGGACTGAGGAAGTCCCTACAGAATTCAGATGCATATTTTCTGGTGCAACAGCAAGCGCTGGAGGATTTAAGCGCCAAACAAGAGAAAGTTAATAAGCTTGCTAAGCATCTTGCCAGCATTATGGGTACCCAGGATATTGTTTCTTGAGATCTTCTAAAGTGGTTTCAGTTCTAGATTTGTTTTGCTGCGGCGTTTATTTGCGCTGGTCGCCAACTTTGACAACCAGTGTATATGATATGCTGCTTTGTTCCCTATATTTGCACAGGTGGCGAACTTTGATGCCCAGTGGATGTAATATGTGTAATAGCCGTGATAGCCTAGTGTTAGTTGCTTGCTTATTTATTTCCTTGTTGTCTTGTTTATTTGTTTGCTTGTAGTCACTGCAGTTCTTTTTCCGCGGTTAGCTAGTTGCTGCAATAACCTATTTTTTAAAACTAGGCCACAATAACCATGGGTTAATATTTACTGTAGTGACACGGGGCCTCCTACTAGCCGTAGAAACAGTGGGCCTTCTATGGGCCGTAGAAACAATGGGCCTTCTACGGGCCGTAGAAACAATGGGCCTTCTGCGGGACGTATCATCAATGGGCCTTATACGGGCCGTATGATCAATTGGCCAAACATGGGCCAAACAGACCGCATTATGGCCGTAAACAGGCTAGAGTTGGAATCATCCATTCATGGGCCGACCATAACGGGCCGTCGTTAATATGCCGTATTTGATGATGCTATGAAAACGGCCCAACGTATTAACGGACCACAAACGGGCCGACTGTAACCACGGGTTGAATTTGGCCCACAAGCAGAAAATGACAGTAATGGGTCATATGTAAACGAATGCTGGAAATGAGCCCAAGAATAAATGGGCTCTCAAACATCCGAAAGATAACATGGGCTGGAAACGGCCAATGGAATAACGGGACGTTAATGGGTATAAAGTGATACACTATTCATTACGGGCCAGTTTCACCACGGGTCGTTAATGGGTGTAAAGTGATACACTGTTCATTACGGGCCAGTTTCACCACGGGCCGTTGATAGACCAAGAGTTACATAGCGCCTCATATGGGCCGAAAGACGTCATGGGCCATACATGGGCCAGAAGTGAAAATGGGCTGGAATCATATAGGGTGGCCCAAATGACGCTACTGGGCCTAATTCGGATAGGGCGTAATGGGCCTTGGGTTAGCGGGTTGTAAATGGGCTATATGCGAACAGGTCGTTAACAAGCTTTACATGGGCTGGCCCGCCACCTTTTGACCAAGTCAAACGGGCCGGCCTTTTCACAGGAATGGGCCTCTGTTGGGCCGTGCCACGTGTCGACATGTCATAGGCGCCTTCTGTCCAATGAGTGGATGACATCTATCCCAACGATGAGTCAACACGTGTTTCCTCCAGCCAATGATGATTTTACATGTGGAAAATCCTCATTGGTCGGGGTTGTTTACGGGTTATCGGATACAAAACCCGACCCGATAGCTTAACGGCGTTCCGTTACGGTGGATGCCACGTTTTGGTCACCCTTGACAAAAGCACTTCTGTGAAGCGGGATTTATCGTCACGGAAGTGGACACTTCCGTGATGATAATTTTGGTAATATCATGGAACACTTCTATGACAGCACAGGTATGACTATCTTGATTCTGTCATAAAATCGTCATGGATGTACATGCATGACAGAAAATGCGACCTACTGTGACAAACACGTATCATCACGGAAGTGTATTTTTTTGGTAGTGCAAGTAGGAGAAGAAGGGAAGGAGGAAAGGAAGAGAAGGAAGGAGGGGGGCGCCGCCCCCTCCCCTTGTCCAATGCGGACTGGGCAAGGGGGCGCCACCTCTGGTCGGCCCTCTCTCTTCTCCACTAAGGCCCATGATGGCCCATTAACTTCCCGGAGGGGGGTGGGGGTTTTCGGTAATCCCCTGTACTCCGAAACTTATCCGAAACGACCCGAACCATTCCGGTGTCCGAATGTAGCCTTCCAATATAAGAATCTTTATGTCTCGTCCATTTTGAGACTCCCCATCATGTTCGTGATCTCATCTGGGACTCCGAACAAACTTTGGTTCATCAAAACACGAAACTCATAATACAAATTGTCATCGAACGTTAAGCGTGCGGACCCTACAGGTTCGAGAACTATGTAGACATGACCGAGACATATCTCCGGTCAATAAATAATAGCAGAACCTAGATGCTCATATTGGCTCCTACATATTCTACGAAGATCTTTATCGGTCAAACCGCATAACAACATACGTTGTTCCCTTTGTCATCGGTATGTTACTTGCCCGAGATTCGATTGTCGGTATCATCATACCTAGTTCAATCTCGTCACCGGTAAGTCTCTTTACTCGTTCTTTAATGCATCATCCCGTGGCTAACTCATTAGACACATTGCTTGCAAGGTTCATAGTGACGTGCATTACCGAGAGGGCCCAAAGATACCTCTCCGATACACGGAGTGACAAATCCTAATCTCAATCTATGCCAACTCAGCAGACACCATCGGAGACACCTATAGAGCATCTTTATAATCACCCAGTTACGTTGTGACGTTTGATAGCACACAAGGTGTTCCTCCGGTATTCGGGAGTTGCATAATATCATAGTCTGAGGAATATGTATAAGTTATGAAGAAAGCAATAGAAGAAAAACTTAACCATCTTTGATTAACGAGCTAGTCAAGTAGAGGCATACTAGGGACACTCTGTTTGTCTATGTATTCACACATGTACTAAGTTTCTGGTTAATACAATTCTTGCATGAATAATAAACATTTATCATGATATAAGGAAATATAAATAACAACTTTATTATTGCCTCTAGGGCAGATTTCCTTCAGTCTCCCACTTGCACTAGAGTTAATAATCTAGATTACATAGTAATGATTCTAACACCCATGGAGTCTTGGTGCTGATCATGTTTTGCTCGTGAGAGAGGCTTAGTCAACGGGTCTGCAACATTCAGATCCGTATGTATCTTGCAAATCTCTATGTCTTCCTCCTTGACTTGATCGCGGATGGAATTGAAGCGTCTCTTGATGTGCTTGGTTCTCTTGTGAAATCTAGATTCCTTTGCCAAGGCAATTGCACCAGTATTGTCACAGAAAAGATTTTCATAGGACCCTATGCACTAGGTATTACACCTAGATCAGATATGAACTCCTTCATTTGCTGCTTCCGAAGCAGCTATGTACTCCGCTTCACACGTAGATCCTGCCACGACGCTCTGCTTAGAACTGCACCAACTGATAGCTCCACCATTCAATAAAAATACATATCCCGTTTGTGACTTAGCGTCATCCGGATCAGTGTCAAAGCTTGCATCGACGTAACCGTTTACGACGAGCTCTTTGTCACCTCCATAAACAAGAAATATATCCTTAGTCCTTTTCAGGTGTTTCAGGATGTTCTTGACCACTGTCCAGTGACCCACTCTTGGATTACTTTGGTACCTCCATGCTAAACTAATAGCAAGGCACACATCAGGTCTGGTACACAACATTTCATACATGATAGAACCTATGGCTGAGACATAAGGAATGACTTTCATTTTCTCTCTATCTTCTATAGTGGCCGAGCATTGAGTCTGACTCAACTTCACACCTTGCAACACAGGCAAGAACCCTTTCTTTAACTGATCCATTTTGAACTTCTGCAAAACTTTATCAAGGTATGTGCTTTGTGAAAGTCCAATTAGGCATCTTGATTTGTCTCTCTAGATCTTGATGCCTAATATATAAGCAGCTCACCGAGGTCTTTCATTGAAAAATTCTTATTCAAGTATCTTTTTATGCTATTCAGAAATTCAATATCATTTCCGATCAACAATATGTCATCCACATATAATATCAGAAATGCTATAGAGCTCCCACTCACTTTCTTGTAAATACATGCTTCTCCAAAATTCTATATAAAACCATATGCTTTGATCACACTATCAAAGCGTATATTCCGACTCCGAGAGGCTTGCACCAGTCCATAAATGGATCGCCAAAGCTTGCACTCTTTGTTAGCACCTTTTGGATTGACAAAATCTTATGGTTGCATCATATACAACTCTTTTTTAAGATATCCATTAAGGAATGCAGTTTTGACATCCATTTGCCAAATTTCATAAACATAAAATGCGGCAATTGCTAACATGATTCGGACAGACTTAAGCATCGCTACGGGTGAGAAGGTCTCATCGTAGTCAACTCCTTGAACTTGTTAAAAACCTTTCGCAACAAGTCGAGCTTTGTAGATAGTAACATTACCATCAGCGTAACTCTTCTTCTTGAAGATCCATTTATTCTCTATTGCTTGCCGATCATCGGACAAGTCAACCAAAGTCCACACTTTGTTCTCATACATGGATCCCATCTCAGATTTCATGGCTTCAAGCCATTTCACGGAATCTGGGCTCATCATCGCTTCCTCATAGTTCGTAGGTTCATCATGGTCAAGTAACATGACCTCCAGAATAGGATTACCGTACCACTCTGGTGCGGATCTTACTCTGGTTGACCTAAGAGGTTCGGTAGTAACTTGATCAGAAGTTTCATGATCATCATCATTAGCTACCTCACTAATTGGTGTAGGAATCACTGGAACTAATTTTTGTGATGAAATACTTTCCAATAAGGGAGAAGGTACAGTTACCTCTTCAAGTTCTACTTTCCTCCCACTCACTTCTTTCAAGAGAAACTCCTTCTCTAGAAAGGATCCATTCTTAGCAACGAATATCTTGCCTTCGGATCTGTGATAGAAGGTGTACCCAATAGTCTCCTTTGGGTATCCTATGAAGACACATTTCTCCGATTTGGGTTCGAGCTTATCAGGTTGAAGATTTTTCACATAAGCATCGCAGCCCCAAACTTTAAGAAACGACAACTTGGATTTCTTGCCAAACCATAGTTCATATGGTGTCGTCTCAACGGATTTCGATGGTACCCTATTTAATGTGAATGCAGCCGTCTCTAAAGCATAACCCCAAAACGATAGTGGTAAATCAGTAAGAGACATCATAGATCACACCATATCTAATAAAGTGCGGTTACAATGTTCGGACACACCATTACGCTATGGTGTTCCAGGTGGCGTGAGTTGCGAAACTAATTCCACATTATTTCAAATGAAGACCAAACTCATAACTCAAATATTCACCTCCACGATCAGATCGTAGAAATTTTATTTTCTTGTTACGATGATTTTCCACTTCACTCTGAAATTCTTTGAACTTTTCAAATGTTTCAGACTTATGTTTCAATAAGTAGATATACCCATATCTGCTCAAATCATCTGTGAAGGTCAGAAAATAATGATACCCACCGCGAGCATCAACACTCATCGGACCACATACATCAGTATGTATTATTTCCAATACGTTTGTTGGCCCCTCCATTGTTCCGGAGAACGGAGTCTTAGTCATCTTGCCCATGAGGCATGGTTTGCAAGCATCAATTGATTCATAATCAAGTGATTCCAAAAGCCCATCAGCATGGAGTTTCTTCATGCGCTTTACACCAATATGACCTAAACGGAAGTGCCACAAATAAGTTGCACTATCATTATTAAACTTATATCTTTTGGCTTCAATACTATGAATATGTGTATCACTACTATCGAGATTCAATAAAAATAGACCACTCGTCAAGGGTGCATGACCATAAAAGATATTACTCATATAAATAGAACAACCATTATTCTCCGATTTAAATGAATAACCGTCTCGCATCAAACAAGATCCAGATATAACATTCATGCTTAACACGGGCACCAAATAACAATTATTCAGGTATAATACTAATCCCAAAGGTAGATGTAGAGGTAGCGTGCCGACGGTGATCACATCGACTTTGGAACTATTTTCCATGCGCATCGTCACCTCGTCCTTAGCCAATCTTCGTTTAATCTGTAGCCCCTGTTTCGAGTTGCAAATATGAGCAACAGAACCAGTATCAAATACCCAGGAGCTACTACGAGCATTAGTAAGGTATACATCAATAACATGTATATCAAATATACCTTTCACTTTGCCATCCTTCTTATCCGCCAAATACTTGGGGCGGTTCCGCGTCTAGTGACCAGTCCCTTTGCAGTAGAAGCACTCAGTGTCAGGCTTAGGTCCAGACTTGGGCTTCTTCACTTGAGCAGCAACTTGCTTGCCGTTCTTCTTGAAGTTCCCCTTCTTCCCTTTGCCCTTCTTCTTGAAACTAGTGGTCTTGCTGACCATCAACACTTAATGCGCCTTCTTGATTTCTACCTCCACAACATTTAGCATTGCGAAGAGCTCGGGAATTGCCTTATCCATCCCTTGCATATTATAGTTCATCATGAAGCTTTTGTAGATTGGTGGCAGTGATTGAAGAACTCTATCAATGACACTATCATCAGGAAGATTAACTCCCAGTTGAGTCAAGTGGTTGTGGTACACAGACATTCTGAGTATATGTTCACTGACAGAACTATTCTCCTCCATCTTGCAACTATGGAACTTATTGGAGACTTCATATCTCTCAATTCGGGTATTTGCTTGAAATATTAACTTCAACTCCTGGAACATATCATATGTTCCATGACGTTCAAAACGTCGTTGAAGTCCCGATTCTAAGCCGTAAAGCATGGCACACTGAACTATCGAGTAGTCATCAGCTTTGCTCTGCCAGACGTTCATAACATCTGGTGTTGCTCCTGCAACGGGCTTTGCACCTAGCGGCGCTTCCAGGACGTAATTCTTCTATGCAGCAATGATGATAATCCTCAAGTTACGGACCCAGTCTGTGTAGTTGCTACCATCATCTTTCACTTAGATTTCTCTAGGAACGCATTAAAATTCAAAGGAACAGTAGCACGGGCCATTTATCTACAACAACATAGACATGCAAAATACTATCAGGTACTAAGTTCATGATAAATTAAATTTCAATTAATCATATTACTTAAGAACTCCCACTTAGATAGACATCTCTCTAGTCATCTAAATGATCACGTGATCCATATCAACTAAACCATGTCCGATCATCACATGAGATGGAGTAGTTTTCAATGGTGAACATCACTATGTTGATCATATCTACTATATGATTCACACTCTACCTTTCGGTCTCAGTGTTCCGAGGCCATATCTGCATATGCTAGGCTAGTCAAGTTTAACCTGATTATTCTGCGTGTGCAAAACTACTTGCATATGTTGTATGTGAACATAGAGCTTATCTCACCCGATCATCACGTGGTGTCTCCGCACGATGAACTGTAGCAACGGTGCACACTCAGGGAGAACACTTATGCCTTGAAATTTAGTGAGAGATCATCTTATAATGCTACCACCAAGCAAAATAAGATGCATAAAGGATAAACATCACATGCAATCATAATAAGTGATATGATACGGCCATCATCATCTTGTGCCTTCGGTCTCCATCTCCAAAGCACCGTCATGATCACCATCGTCATCGGCTTGAGACCTTCATCTCTCCATCGCAGCATCGTTGTCGTCTCACCAACTATTGCTTCTACGACTATCGCTACCGCTTAGTGGTACAGTAAAGCAATTACATGGCGATTGCATTTCATATAATAAAGCGACAACCATATGGCTCCTGCCAGTTGCCGATAAATTTTACAAAACATGATCATCTCATACAACAATTTATATATCGTCACGTCTTGACCATATCACATCACAACATGCCCTGCAAAAACAAGTTAGACGTCCTCTACTTTGTTGTTGCAAGTTTTACGTGGCTTCTACGGGCTTCTAGCAAGAACCGTTCTTACCTACGCATCAAAACCACAATGATTTTTTGTCAAGTGTGCTGTTTTAACCTTCAGCAAGGACCGGGCGTAGTCAAACTTGATTCAACTAAAGCTGGAGAAACAGACACCCACTAGCCACCTGTGTGTGAAGCACGTCGGTAGAACCAGTCTCATGAATGCGGTCATGTAATGTCAGTCTGGGCCGCTTCATCCAACAATATCGCCGAATCAAAGTAAGACATTGCTGGTAAGAAGTATGACTATTATTGCCCACAACTCTTTGTGTTGTACTCGTGCATATAACATCTACGCATAGACCTGGCTCTGATGCCACTGTTGGGGAACGCAGTATTTCAATTTTTTTCCTATGATCACGCAAAATCTATCTAGAACATGCATAACAACGAGAGGGGAGAGTGTGTCTACGTACCCTCGTAGACCGAAAGCGGACGCATTTAATAACGCGGTTGAAGTAGTCGAACGTCTTCACGATCCAACCGATCCAAGCACTGAACGTACGGCACCTCCGCGTTCATCTCGGTGACGTCCCTCGAACTCTTGATCCAGTTGAGGCCGAGGGAGAGTTCCGTCAGCATGACGGTATGGCAACAGTGATGATGAAGTTTACCAGCATAGGGCTTCGCCTAAGCACTACGACGATATGACCGAGGTGTGTAACTGTGGAGGGGGCACTGCACATGGCTAAGGGAAACTTTGGTGTGTCTTTGTGGTGCCCTCCTCCCACGTATATAAAGGGGGGAGGAGAGGTGGCCGGCCCTAGAGGGGGGTGCGCCATGGGGGGAGTCCTACTTGGACTCCCGGTCCAAGTAGGATTCGGTCCCCCCTTTCCTAGTCCAAGTTGGAGAAGAAGGGAAGGAGGAAAGGAACAGAAGGAAGGAGGGGGCGCCGCCCCCTCCCCTTGTCTGATTCAGACTGGGCAGGGGGCGCGCGCCACCTCTGGTCGGCCCTCTCTCTTCTCCACTAAGGCCCATGATGGCCCATTAACTTCCAGGAGGGGGGAGGGTCCGGTAACCCCCGGTACTCCGAAACTTATCTGAAACAAACCAAACCATTCCGGTGTCCGAATGTAGCCTTCCGATATATAAATCTTTATGTCTCGACCATTTTGAGACTCCTCGTCATGTCCGTGATCTCACCTGGGACTCCGAACAAACTTCGGTTCATCAAAACACGAAACTCATAATACAAATCATCATCGAACGTTAAACGTGCGGACCCTATGGGTTCGAGAACTATGTAGACATGACTGAGACATATCTCCGGTCAATAACCAATAGCGGAACCTGGATGCTCATATTGGCTCCTACATATTCTATGAAGATCTTTATCGGTCAAACCGCATAACAACATACGTTGTTCCCTTTGTCATCGGTATGTTACTTGCCCGAGATTCGATCATCGGTATCGTCATACCTAGTTCAATCTCGTCACCGGCAAGTCTCTTTACTCGTTCCATAATGCATCATCCCGTGGCTAACTCATTAGACACATTGCTTGCAAGGCTCATAGTGATGTGCATTACCGAGAGGGCACAGAGATACCTCTTCGATACACTGAGTGACAAATCCTAATCTCGATCTATGCCAACTCAACAAACACCATCGGAGACACCTGTAGAGCATCTTTATAATCACCCAGTTACGTTGTGACGTTTGATAGCACACAAGGTGTTCCTCCGGTATTCGGGAGTTGCATAATCTCATAGTCTGAGGAACATGTATAAGTTATGAAGAAAGCAATAGAAGAAAAACTAAACGATCATTATGCTAAGCTAATGAATGGGTCTTGTCCATCACATCATTCTCTAATGGTGTGATCCCGTTCATCAAATGACAACATGTGTCTATGGCTAAGAAACTTAACCATCTTTGATTAACGAGCTAGTCAAGTAGAGGCATACTAGGGACACTTTGTTTGTCTATGTATTCACACATGTACTAAGTTTCTGGTTAATACAATTCTAGCATGAATAATAAACATTTATCATGATATAAGAAAATATAAATAACAACTTTATTATTGCCTCTAGCGCATATTTCCTTCATGGGGCTCACCAGAGGGCCACTTGGGGCCGGCTCGGGAAGCCTCGCTGCGAGGTTGGGCCGGCGGAAGGAGGTGGCCCGCGGCCACGGGCAGGCGGCTGACGGTCAATGAAGCGGAGCGGGAAGGGGAGGCGACATATCCTAGTTCTTCCGGCGCCCTCCGACTCGGGGACGCAGGCACTCTAGCGGAAGCTCCTCTGCCGAGTGCCTGGCGGCGGATGGGCTCGGGCGGGGGAGGCGTTGGGTGACGGCGTCGGCGCGATGTCATCTCTGCCTGTGTATGTTTGCGAAGGGCGGCTACGTGGGAGGGAGGATTTTCTACCATGCACGTGACCTCCCGTGCATGCATGCACATTATTTTATTCTTGTCTTGTCTCTGGTCACTACGTTTCATTCAAACAAATAGATGTCTGATAAAATTTTGAAATAAATTTTGTTTTTACTTTCTGTTTACACAAATTTGCTTTTTCTGGCCAGATCTTTAAAACAAGACCAATATTAAATTTACATTTTGAAATTAATTTTTTGATGACTAAATCACCAGGTTCCAAACTTGGTTCATCGAAATTCATTAATTGCATGCAAAAAGAAATCAATAATGTTCCTGGTGACGAGGCCTTTGAAACCAAAACATTCTTGAATATATGTAGACAAGATTTAGTAAACGAAATCTTCAAACATGGTGAAACATAAACTATAACCCACAAAAAGAAAAATTATGAAACTATAAAAAATGTTATGATGTCAAACATTATGCAATTATCTAACAACTTGTTTTATTGTGAGTGACTGTTTCATATGACCACATTGATGGAGTATGGCTGATGGATTGAGCAATACTAATAAAATATGCATGCATGAATGTGAATCTCCAACAAAATCAAGGGCGAACACATGCATGGGAGATCCCGTGCATGGTATGATTTTCTCGGCTGCGCGGTTGCGATGGGTGCGGAACTTTTCATCCACAGGCGAGGCGTTCCACCTGGTTATATTTGCTATATTTTTTATTTTTTTGCTATTTGCTAATTGCACACTGATGGTGGATTATACTATCCATCTTAGCGGTAGATTTTATTAAGTGAAGCTGATTATGTGATGCTGATTTGTCAGGTGGGCTTTTGTGGAAGTGATTGCGTGACGTATGGTAACGTTAATTATTGTAATTTTGGTTACGCATACTTAATTTGATTGAATGACTTATGGTAAGGTTGATTAATTTAAATCTAGTCTTTAGAGATTAATTAGAGATTGACCGTCATTGATTATTTCGTCAGGGCCATCTCCAGGAATTTGGGGCCCCGGTGTGAAATGCTAAATAAGGTCCTAAAAATTCTAGAACAGATGTTTTCTTATAAAAAGAAATATGAATGAATCCAAACACTGCACAAATTATAGGCCTACCAAGATAAAGAAAACACTGAACCTTGGATTTTAAACGAGTAACTAGCATGGAAATCTTGGTGTTTGACAACTTGGTCAACTAGCCTAGTACTATATATCTTCTCTAAAAAAGGATTGGTAAACTGATGCGTATCCGCACAACATACTAGCTAATGTATTCATTCAACAGGACAAAATACTAAATTAAATAGGAAATCAGTTTGAGCACACCTTGTGGACAGATCAGGGATGCCGTCACCTAGGCCTCGGACACCGGCGCCGACATAATTGTGGAAGGAATTCTTCGTGCCGGCAGAGCAGCGGGTTGTTTCTCTGGGTAGGAAACAAGGCCACAACGACGCTAGTTTCCGTCTCCGTGCGCCACGGCCGCACTTCTTCAGTTCATCTCCGTGAACCATTTTTTCTCTTCCGACCAGACTGCGCGGGGCTAGTCTAGATCGATAGATCTCGATCGGCAGGCTGTGTCGATCCGGGACAGGCGCAGTTTGAGACGGCATTTCCTAAACGGCGTCCGTAGCGCCCGTTACAGACTTAACGGTACAGGGCGCACACCCCCTTTCACCGCGCTGGGCCGGCCCACGTTACTTTCTTGGACGCGTCTAGTGGGTGGCCAGCCGCCCTGGGATCGCTAGCCAGCGGCCACCCGAAAAAGGAAACCACCTGGTCCCCCCTCGAGCGAAAGAGGAAACAGTCCCCCGCTCGCCCACGTGGTCCACCTGGTCCCCGCCCGTCGGAGCGAAAAAGGCAACTGCCCGCCCGCCAGCTGGCCGCGGGATCACGTGCACCCTCCTCGCCAAACCATGCCCCGCGGGATCACGTGCACCCTCCTCGCCAAACTGCGCCCTGGCTATCTTCTTCTTCCTCACGAAAGAAGGAGGATCTGCCCAGGTTGCAGAATCCACGCCATCGCTCACCCCCACGCCTCAGCCCCACCGACGCTGCCTTCTTTTTCTTCTGCACGCCAAGAACAGATCCAAACACAATCGCCCCCAGCCCTTCTTCCTCCTCCTACACAGCCGCCATGGGAGCCCCAAAGTAGAAGGAGCTGCTTCAAGATCTAAAGGGCAGGGTGGTCAGAGCCATACCAGGCAGTAAGATCGAGCAGGTAAGCCCCTCTCCACTTTACTTCCCCCTTCTCCATGGATCCATGGAGAATCTGCTTCAAAAAAGAGGTGAATCTGGCACATCACACCAGATGTTAAACATGCTGGATGTGTTAAACATGCCAAAAACTACCACCTGGATGTGTTACAAGCCAACAAAAACGAGTTCTCTGGCCAATTAAAACATGATTAAAGCCAACTTCTAGTTATTGTTTGCAAAATGAACAAAAAATTGACTGCCCAATGCTTTGTTGAACATGTGCAACGAAAAATTCATAAAATGTGCAACTGAACATGCATCCCAGCCAACTGAACATGTATCCTAGCCAACTAAACATGTATCCTGCCAACTAAACATATATTTGGCAATACATGTTTCTGAGTGAACACTTTGGAAAAAATGTAGTATATGTGGAAATAAAAAACATGTTTTCTGGCCAACTAAACATGCATGTTGGCCAAAAATTGATGACCAACTAAGACATATATTCTAGGCAACTAAGACATCTATTCTAGCCAACTGAATGCATTAACTGTCCAACTGAACATGCATGTTGGCCACAAATTGAAAAAAATGCAACCTGGCCAGCTGAGACATCTATTCTAGCCAAGTAAAAGCATTGAATGTCCAACTGAATATGTATGATGGCCAAGTGGAAATCCTGGAAATTGAGACGTCTATTCTAGCGAAAACCAGAAATCTGTAGTGCAACAGGAAAAACATAGGAACTTTTGTCCATGGCTAATGAAGCCACAAACCATATTAACATATTCACACACGTAATCTTGTCCCACGCATATATTCTGGTCCCACACCTATTGCAAACCATATTAATATGTTCAAATATACAAGATCTAGAACCATATTAACTATAATCTGTCCTCCAATTCTTCTTTCTTCTTTCACCTGGATTTTCCTTCTCAAATGTAGCATCCAATTATGTGAAAAATCTGAAAAGAGCTCCTTGCGAAACGGAAACCTACATATCATTGCAACAAAACAAAAAGGAAAAAGGTAAGAAAAACTCTGTAGCAAAAAGAAGTCATGCTCTTTCCAGTTATTTACTACAAACTGTGCAACTAACATAACAACTCTGTGCAAACAAAAAAAATCATAACTATTATAATAAAAGATTATGCTATGGTCATGTTGCTTTTAGGTTGTTTGAAACACAGTTTTTCTGTGGTTACCAACTGATGACATCAATTTCTTCTTTTTTTATATGTGCAGGGAGTGTGTGGCAGCATCCAAAAACAAGGAAAAAAATGCTTGATCTCAATGAGTTGCCTCCAGATCTCAATGAGCTTCCTCATGATATGGATCAGCAGCAACCCAGCATACAACAAGGAAACTGGACAGAAAATGGTCTATCTGTTTACTAGACGCAGGCAAGTCGTGATGGTAACCCTACGGGCCATGACAATGTGGCAGGCCAGTCATCAGCCCGTGGTGCCCCTGTAGTGGTGTCTTTGCAGTCAGAGAGCCATACTCTTGATGACACAGGAACCGAGGCAAATGTTCCTGGTCCAACCAGGACTGAGCTAGGAGCTCGGGCTGTTGACGGAGCTGTGCAAGTAGAAGGAGAGGATGAGGCTGGTTCTCAACCTATGGAACCCTATGTTGGTATGAGGTTTGACAGCCTTCAAATTGCTAAGGATCACTACAACAGTTACGCACTACGGATGGGTTTCTCTATCAAGATGAACACCTCTAGACGGACACACCGCACCAATGAATTGATAAAACAACAGTTTTGCTGCAACAAGTTCAAGAAGCTCAAAGCTGATGATGGAGGAGCTGAGGCTCCTCCTTACCTGGACCCTATTCCAGATCCAACATATGTTAACAGTGATGAGGAGATGGAAGAAGAACCTCCAATATTTGCTGAAGAGGACGCTGGTACTAGTAAGAAGAAGAAGAAGCGCAAACGCGAGACAATAAAGCAGACTGAATGCAAGGCGAAAATGTTGGTGAAGCTGATAGATGGGCGATGGGAGGTGACGCACTTTGTTCATGACCACAATCATCCGCTCGTGAACAAACCTTCATTGTCCAAATACTTGAGATCCCACCAAGGCATCTCACCTGATGAAAAGGAGTTTCTGCGCATCTTGTATAACTGCAACTTGACTACAGGTGTGGTGTTTTTCTATATCCCTTGAAGAATTAAGTTTCCCTCTAGGCAGTCCAGTGTGCAACTGTTACGGTACTACTGTGCAACTGAAAATGGCTTAACTATGCAACTGCTGTCCAACTTCCCATGCTTTCTATATTTCACTTTTGGTGCTTCTTGTGCAACTAGATTGTTTTTACTGTGCAAATACACAATGTCCTGTATGCAAAAACTGCAAAGTGTTTTTAAAAAGGTGCAGCTAGGTGTCCATTTCCTGTGATTATCTTCTGTGCCAACACGTGTCCTATTACTGTGCAGCTGGATGTGCACATTTGTGCAACTAAAAAAAGGATATACTGTTTGTTTTTGTATTATGCAGGACGGATGATGCATGTAATGGCAGAGTTCTATGGATCTGAGATGATGGTGCCGTTCGGACCAAAGGCAATAACAAATCTTTATACAAGTTTCCGTAGAGATGACACAAAGGAGGGTGATCTGATTGAGACAATTGCGCACTTCAAGGATATACAAAAAACCGATCCAGACTTCTTCTATAAGGTGAAATATGATGAAGAGGACAGAGTTGTCAACATATTTTGGGTGGACGGCTTAGCTCGAAAAGCTTATGCGGAGGCGTACCACGATTGCATATCGTTTGACACCACCTACATGACCAACTTGTACAATATGCCGTTCGCGCCCTTCATAGGAATAAACCGACATGGCCAATCTTTCATGCTGGGTTGCGCGTTTGTGAGGCAGGAGTTGGCATCGAGCTTTGATTGGGTCTTTGGAGCATTCCTAGAGGCTGTGGATGGCAAACCTCCTGACAACTTCATCACCGATCAGGATGGTGCGATGAGGCAGTCAATACAGAGCATCTTTCCAACCACCGTGCACCGTTGTTGTCGATGGCACATCATGAAAAAGGCTCAGGAAAAGGTTGGTTGGTTGCTGTGCCGGAATCCAGGACTCTCTGATGATTTCAACAAGTGTGTTGACTTCAGCTTCACTATAGACGAGTTTGAGCAGAATTGGACTGGGTTAATGATGAAGTATGAGGCTATGGCACACACGCACTTTGAGAAGTTGTACGAATACAGGTCAACTTGGGTGCCGTGCTACTTCAAACACAGGTTCTTTCCCTTCCTCCAGTCTACACAGCGTAGTGAGGGGTTCAACGCCGTCCTCAAAAGATATGTGAACCCACACAACTCAATGTTGAACTTCGTCAAGCAATATGAAAAAATACAGAACCACATCCTTGCCAAGGAAGGCTGCAATGATTACAGGACACAACACCTTGAGATTGAGTTGTGGTCCAACTTCCCAATAGAGAAGCAAGCTTACAAAACCTATACTAGAGACCTTTACCGCAAGTTTAGAGAAGAGTTTGAGTTGATTGGACGTTATAATGCATTCCAAGTTGGTGCTGATGCGTTTGAGCTCAGACCGAACCAGGAATTTGTTGCGAAATATGGTTCTCGAAACTACTTGGTGCAGGCAAGGGTGGAGGAGGGTTCCTATTTGTGTGAGTGTTATAAAATGGACAAGGACGGCATCCTCTGTTGCCACATCCTCAAGGTGTTCACCCATGTTGGCGTTGATGTCATACCGGAAAGGTACCTGCTAAGACGGTGGACACCTACTGCTGTACCTAGTGCGCCAGGGACTGGTTATGAGCAACCAGATGAAATGCCTCCTCAATCAAAGAAGCAGATAAGGGAGAGGAACATGATATATGATTTTCGGAAACTAGCAAAGTTTGCGAGTGGTTCTGATCCAGCACAAGCTATTGTATACAAGCATATGCGTGCAGCACGTACCGAGATCGGCCACCTGAACAAGTCCAAGAAAAAGAAAAAACCGACTGCTGCAACGGGGCCATCAGATGATGGCAACCCTCGAGGACCTCCTCCACCTCCAGGCAGCAATCAGGGGGCTCATCATTCAGGTAATTACCTGCCCCAACTCCTGATCTAACTAGGTGTGTAACTTCAGTTGCACACATCATTGTGCCCAGTTGCACACACCATGGTAGCCACTTGGACAGAACATACTGCCTAGTTGTGCACGCTGTGTTAGTTCAAGCATCAAGATAACACAGCTAACTTATTTTTCCAGTTATGCATATATGTGATGTCAACCCTCAAGGACCTCCACCCCCTCCTGGCTGTACACGGCATCCTCCGCCACCTCCTCCCCCGCATGCTCCTCCCAATGGCCCTACAGGCAGCACTCAGGGGGCTCGTCGTCTAGGTAATTACCTGCCCCCAACTCCCCATCAAACTAGGTCTGTAACTCCAATTGCACACATCATGGTGCTCAGTTGCACCGAACAGGCTACCTAGTTGCGCATGCTGTGTTAGTTCAAGCATCAAAAAGATAAACATAACTGACTTGTTTGTCCTGTTCTGCCTATAGGTGATGCCAACCCTCAAAGACCTCCTCCCCCGCCAGGCCCAACTAGCAGTGCCCTTTGTGCTACTCCCAATGGACCGACAGGCAGGACTCAGGGGGCTCATAACCCAGGTTAGTACCTTCACCGACTCCAAAACAAAAACTAGGGTGAGTGACTTTAGTTGCACATATCATAGTGCCCAGTTGAACAGAAACATGCTGCCTAGTTGCATGCGCTGTGTTAGTTCAAGCATCAAGATAACACAGCTAACTTATTTTTCATGTTCTGCCCATAGGCGACTACAATCCAAGTACCATGACAGGCCGTGCTACTGCAGGTGTTTTTTTCAACTTAACTTGCACACAGCAACCAGTTAGTTGCACAAAATGTACTGTGTGGTTGCACAGAACATCAGTGCGGGTTGCACAATAATAAAAATACTAAACTTTTTATATGATTATTACACAGGTGATTGTGACGGTCCTACTGCCCCGTTGGAGGCTGCATCCCTTGCACAAGCTTCGGATGATTTTGTGCCCAGGGATCCTCCAAGGTCTACTACAAAGGGTAGGGCAAAGAGTCGACGATACAAATCGGCGCTGGAGCTACACCCAAAGAAGAAAAACAAATGCAGCCAGTGCCAATCTACAGAGAACACTGCTGGTGTGTGTCCACAGAGGTTCCTGTGATTCTGTTTCCTCATTTGTAACTTTGGAACAAAAAAGGAAAATAATGATGTCTTTTTTCGCAATGTTGGGACCAAGTGGACACATTAAGCATCTATGATTCCTCTTTATCTAATTTATGCTGCTTGAATTAGTTCATGCACTGTGTAAAAAAAAGTTGCTATTTGTGCCTTTGTTGGCAACTGGTTAAATATTTAGTTGTTGAACAATTGTATATACAGTGCTCCTAATGTATCAACAAAAGTGATGATATTGAGTTCCAAACGCAATTACTAGCAGTGTGCAACTACGAAATCTACTTAATAAAATTGTACAAACCAGCAAATTCCTCCATGGAGCAGAAAAAAATAGTACTGACCTACTCTTTATCGTATCTCAGCAACTTCCTCCATGGGGCGGTGTTGTGCACGCTGGTGACCCAATCATACGTCAGCTTCTTCCTGATGTTGAGTACTTCCTTGGGGTCGTAGTTGGGCAGTTGGCTACCATTCCACTCGGTGGCGTTAAGCAGTGCGAACAACCCACACTCATTACTGCAAAAAATGGGCAAAAAAAATTGTCACATAAAATTAAAACCAAATAATTGGGTCAACTACTTATGTCCTACTGTGCAACTGCTTATGTTCTACTGCAACTCATTATGTGCCACTGTGCAACTACTTATGCGCCACTCTGCAACTAGCTAGATAATCCATTAGAAACTCATAAAAATGATAAAACAGATTGAAGACTAGTACTGTGTCTAAAAAATACTAAAGATTGCACATGTAGAAAAATTTAAAAACTACAAAATGATTGTATTTGATTGAGAAGGAATGAAATGCTTATTGTCTTACTTGCCAAGCTACTTTGGTACGTCAATGTCAATAATCTGGAAGTGCTCGATGCTGAACTTTCGGTAATGCTTCCTCCATAGTTGGCGTACTTCCCCCGCAATGGTAGAGGCGTTGTTCATCAGCTCAATGTTGTCCAGCGTCCTGCTTGAATCAAGAACTTCGAAGCGTCCGTCCCTCAAGTTGACACTAAAGACCCAATAATGCCTCCCTCCGTCCTTATCGGTTACATCTGCGCACTCGAGCACTGGCAGCATGACCTGCAAGCGTGAACGATTTCAGACACAAATATAAGATGTAGCTAAGAAAAACAGTAAAAGACTTGGTCAAGTTAAAAACGGGTTGCAACAAGTATCTACCAACTAACAGATGTGTCATGTGCAACTGGACATGCTGTGGGTGCCAACTAAAAAAAGATTGATGATGTGGGCACAACACTCACCAAGTCTTTCTTGTCAAAACGGTTCTTGTAATCAAACTTCTTGTTCATCTCATTCACATTGTGGATCCCTTGCTGTAATTTTATCTGCAGAGATTATAAAACATGGCTCAAAACTCCTTAGTAGGTGAAAGGCCTCCCTCAAATGGTCAACGAAAAAGTGCTACAGAACAAAGATGAGGGTAAAAAGAAGGTTTTGGAAAAACTTACAGAAAACCTCAGTGGCATAACAACCTTCTTTGACCCTTCTGGTAAGTTATCCATTATGTGTAAGATTCCAGTCTCAATAACAATTTTTGACAACCATTGAACCGGCTTCATCGAATCAACTAACTCCTTTAAAGAAATGTAGAAAGCACCATACCTGATTATCTCAGGGCTGATTTTTTTGAAAGCAATAAAAAGACAAGTTAGCTCGAAGGGTCACAGCAGCAAAAAAATGTGCATGAAAATGAAAAAAGAACAGTGTGCAACTAAAAGCCCTGTTCTGTGCAACATACTATGCTTTCTGTGCAACTAAGTGGCTGGTACTATGCAACTGAAAAAGATATGTATGTAGGCTGTGGGGAGTTAGTTTACCTGGTAGCTCCATCATCTGCTCCTTTGTGATGCCTGACCCAATACAAGAGGGCAGCGTAAAGCTTGTTCACTACCTCATTGGTGCTGAAAGTCTTGTTCTTGTTGTAGTCGATGAATGGAGACCTTTGAGATGTTGCGGGCCTTCTTACCCTCCTCTGTCTTCGTGCAAGAGGTGGCCCCGAAGAACTGCTCGTGCCAAGTTCTGGTTCTGCGCATATCGGGGTGTGGAAATTCTCTGGTGAACCAACATCTAGTTCTTGAGCTATTGCCTTGCCAGCATCAGCAGCATCACATCCTTCATTCACAGCTGATGGGTCTAACTCACACTCATCGATGCTGATCACACTGGCTTCCGCTGTTTCTGCTGCTGGAGCAGGTGCTGGAGCATCACCATCTATGCCGAGGTCAAAAGATGGTGCATCGCAGAACCCGTCACCATGATAAGAGTTTGATCTTTGTAAGGGTTCAAGGACTAGGGCATCTCCTTGCGGCACAAACACGGGTGCATCATTCACTGACTTGGTTCACAATAGTGTTGTAGTTGGCGGCCTTGGAGGCTTGCACCTACTTATAATGTCGAACACCTCCTATTGTGTTAATGGTTGCTGAAAGACAGCTCTTGGGGATGGCACTTTGATAGTTGGATGACCTCCTTTTGTGTTTGGCATTGAAGCATCTCTATCAGTAGGCACCTTGGGACTTGCAGTTGCAGTGGTGCCTTCCTGGCCAGCTGTGGTGGTTTTGACTGTGACCATGCTGCTAACTGACACATCAGTTGGCACACTGGTATCTGTAGTTGGCATCTTTCCAGTCCGAGTTGGCAGCAACCTGGCAGAACTTGGCACCCCTGCATCAATGGCTGCGGCTCGCAGCTCTCTCTCGTCTCTGAACCCCAAATCTTTTGTGGCCTGTTCCCCCTTTGCGCCCCTGGCAAACTTGACAATCTTCTGCTTAGGTGGTTTTGGTGGGACTGTTGAAAGGGGAGTCTTCCCCTTGATCTGTTGAACTTCTCTGACATTGGTTGGCTCTCTGCTCACTACTGTTGGCATATCAGTTTGAAGCACAGCTTCCTTGACCATATTTACTCCAGCATCTGCACTCACCATCTTCTCCTTGGTTTGAGGCAACTGCAGATTCTTCTTAATTGAAACTGCTTTACGCTTCTGAACCACGTGAGGGTTTGCCGTGGATGCTGTCTTGCTCTTGCTGGAGCTTAGGTCTGGGAGCTGCTTTAAATATTCCTTGTATTTTTCCTTTGAATGAACCCAGTCAAGACCCTTTCCTGCTTCCTCCATGTCAATTTGATTCTTTTCAGCATCAGTTGATAAGAACAGGCTCTTGTCAATGGCAAAGTTGATCTTCTCACACATATCTTTGTCGCTGAAATCTGGCACGGGAAAGGTGGTTGGAAAAGCTGGCTTCAAGTTGCAGAGCTTGAACATATCAATGCTACCCTAAGACTCTGCTTCGTCATTTTTCTTTGACTTTGGAAAATCCTTGTCTTTCCAGCAAGTCTTGTCAATCAACATCTGTAGTGTGCTCCTGCTACTCAATGAATTGCTGCTGCTCGCAGGGTTGGCATGAGTGCTAGTCCTCCTGGATGTGTTGCCACCTGTACCACCAGAACTAGGGGCGTTGTCATCATCATCGTCATCGCTGTTGTCGCTGCCTCCATTGGATCCCCCTTTATCATCACCATAATCATCCTCGTCTTCTTCATCCTCGTCTTCTTCCCTCTCACTGCCATCAGCTGCTGCGCCTTTGTCTTCTCCCCTCTCACTGCCATCAACTGCTGCCCCTTTGTCCCCGTCCCCCTCTCTGGCCTCACCTTCTTCTTCCTCCTCCTCTGCATCACTATCTTCTTCCTTGTCCTCCTCCTCTCCTTTGTCCTCTTCTTGTTTGTCCTCCTCCTCCTCCTCCTTCTCCTCCTCCTCCTCTTCCTCCTCATCCTCCTCCTCGTCTGCATCTTCTTCATTGTCATCCTCATCCTTGTACTCCTCCTCTGATTCATCCGCATCTGTCTCCTCATCGTCGTCAGCATCTATCACTGCTTCCATTTCCTCATCTTCTTCTAAATCATCCTCAACAAATTCTTCTTCTTCTTGTATAGTTGACCGCCGTCTCTTTCTTTTTGGAGCACGGCGTGATGCCCAAGTTTGCATTGATGGCTGCTGTACGTAAGGATCAATATCTGGTTCCTCGTCATCAATCTTGGCAACTTCTTCAATGAAGGTGCCAACCTGTTCAGTTACAGCCTTGCACAGCTCATTGACCACTTTCGCAATTTTTGCCTTTTTCTGCATCAACACAAAAAAGATTTAGTACTGATTCAGTTAGAAAAAATAATAAAAAGTAAAAATGTCTGTAACTGACCATGATGTGATAAGCAAAAATGACTAATACACACTTTCTGGCCAACTAAAAACATGATTCTAGCCAACTACAAATGCACTGTGGCACAAAGTAAAAACCATGCATTTCTGCCAAAAGTTGATGACAATGGTTGTAAATGAACACTTTGACTATCCAAAAGAACATGTGCAACTACAAAAGCTTATATGTGCAACTGAACATACATCACAGCCAACTAAATTCTGTATTTTCGCAACTACAAAAGGTATACATGTCCAACTGAACATACATCCCAGCCAATAGAAAAAATATTAGTAAGTGATATAAGTTTCTGTATGCAAAACACTAACCTGCGGATTGTATGTTATTGGTAACTTGGATGCCACAAATGCTTCAGCTTGCAAAATTCCACCAAACAGTGGTGTCTGCTCCGTGCCTCTATACTCCTATTTAAGCTGATGTGAAAAAAAAGTGAAACAGAAAATAACAAGGTTATCAAAATAGATTTGTGTGTTGAATGAAACCACACATTACAACCTGTGCAACTACAACAAGATACTGGAGTAGACAAATTCAACTATACATATATGCAACTGAACAAAGACACAAAAACTGTGCAACACACATGGCACCTAAAAAAAGTTCCTACCAACTGATGCAACACATCTGTGCAACAAGATTAGTAAAATTGTGCAACTTAAAAAAGATGGTGTGCCAATTTAAAATGAACATGTGTGCAGATTGCCAAACTTAAAGCTATAATCTGTGCAACTACATGCATTGTTGTGCCAACTGATGACAGTTTTCTGTGCAATTTTCAAAAAAGAGTGACCAGACATCAAAAGAACATAGAAGGAAGACACTGTTGGAAAAAAACAAAAAAGAACTCACTTGTAATTTGCCGAACACACCAGGAGAGATAGTATCCTTCTTGATCACCTTGGCAATTAGAGTACTATCCCATGCATTCGATCATATCGCGCAGTTGCTTACTGGGATGTCATGTACGAGCGCATCAAGGTATAGTATCTGCACCAGACCCAAACAAAAGAAAAAGCCAAGTTCAGTTATTGTTATGAGAATTTCAGCAAACTATAACTGCACAGAAAGAACAGGAACAGATGGAAAAAAGTGGTCGTTTTCACTAACCATCAAGTGATACAAGCAGCAGCAAACAGTTTGCTTCTCCTGGTCCATGTTCCGGAAAGCTTCGTTAATGTGTTCTGCTACAAAGAGGCAGATGTTTGTATTCTTTAGCATTTGATGATCTAGCACAAGTCCATAACACTTTGGGCTGAGCTTCAAGGCCGTGGTTGGTGCTAGAAAAGTGCTGAAGGCAACCGCAAGCCAGGCCATAAAGAATGTGTCATCCGTTCTTCCAGCCATATGCTCAATCATCTTGAGCCATGTAGTGATCTGGGGATGAGAATTTCCAGTTATGTTAAAAGCATGTCTGAATCTCCTAGTGGCATCCTTGTCAACTAAATATCTGACTTTTGGACCCTTGTTTGGGAGATGAAATACCCTCTGAACACTGTCAGCATCGACACGGATCCTTCCCCTTCCTGGGAAAACCATTTCGGAGGTCTGTGGCTGGTAGGACTGCACCAGGAACTTAGTGAGGTCCGCTGGAAGTGTGTCTGATAAGTTCAATAGCCCCCCGACCGACCTCGAAACTAGCTCTGATTTCTGTAGTGGGGTTAGAGAGGCGTTGAAATTTGCAAAGCGCGCTGGTGATGCCCTTATCCTGCCTGCTTGTGATGGTCGCTCCACATCTTCCCCTGGAGGCACCTCAACTCCTTCACCGCTGCCCTGCTGATTAGAAAATGAAAGCATTACACAAACATTAAACACAAGAGAAAAAACAAGAATGAAAAAGAAAACTAGCAATCATCATTTGAATCAATATTAGAATGAGCTATATATTCATAAAATGGATCATGCCAACTAATATGATGTATTTGTGCAACTAATAAAGCTCATGAGGACAACTGCAAAGACTGCCAGTGTGCAACTGAATGTGCAACAATAAAACAATAAATAAAAAAAGAACGAGACCTGGCAGCTACAAAAAGTTCTAGTGTATGTGCAACAATAAGAAATGATATTGCAACACAAGAAAAACAGTAACTAAAAAAAGGTTTGCAAAGAACTATTCAAATAGCTCATAAACACACACAAAAAACCCACATACCTCAGCATCTGCTGCGGAAGATGCGACAGCTTCTCCAGCAACTGCTGCCTGCACAAAAGAATGACCACTCATGTCAACTATGAAAAGATGCCAACTAGTGAACTACAAGATGTCAACTAATGCCAACTAATGTCAACTGTATTTAAATCAAAATGACTAGAGATGTCAACTACAAAAGGTTGTTATTGACAGACTAAAAACAAAAATACTGTTCGGAACTGCTGCATAATTTCATCACTATCTAAAAAAAGCGAGAAAAACATTTATATTTGAGATTTTACTTACCCTAGAAGATGACTCAGCTCCCTTGCCAAGTGCTGCACGTCTAGTCCGCTTTACAACACGGAACTGATCAGCACCCTAAGAAAAAAAACATGAGCATGGGAAAAAATAAAAAAAATGTTATATGACCCAAACAAAACCAAAAAATGGACTTGTGTCATCAACATGCCACTTACCTCAACATCCTCTCCCTGCTCAACACTCTGTGCAGGTCGTGGCTGGCAATTAGCAGGACGCTTCGAGTTCCGGTGAAGAGGCTGACTTCCAGAACGCTGATTAAGCAACCAAAAGAAAACATGAAAAAAAAGACATTAGCATACATGCATAAGTTGAAAAACAACTCAAAAACAAAAGAAAAAAGTGAATAAAAATACATCTCCTTGATTGCCACCCGCATCTCCTCCTATTATAACCATTTTTGCCCCGCGGCAGGAAATACAACAAAAAAACATAGTTAGAAGATGTGGACAACCAACTACTACAATGATGCAGCCAACTGGGCAGTAAACCTTGTGCAAACTGGACATCAAATAAGCCAACTAACTTTTTTCTGCCTAATTATTACTTGCCAACTGTGACAAGTAATACCTAGACAGAAAAAAGTTAAGTAAAGGCAACAAGCTCAGTGAGATAACTTATTCGGAAAAAAGCGTCCCTAGTTGAACATGAAGGGAGACACATGAAAACAACCACATCCACAACAAAAGACTTGCACATTGAGAAAAATTAAAATGGAAAATTGGTAAGCATTGGTACTAATTTGCACAAATCAAGGGGTCCTAGTTGCACAAAGCAGGAGAATAACACATAAACCACCATAGCCACCACAATGCTGGTAGATTTGGTAGATTATATTTGAAAACTGGCAAGCATTGGTGCTAAAATTGTACAAACAAGAGTCCCTAGTTGCACACAGCAGAGGGGGAAACAGCCAACTAGTAAAAGTGTATAACATATGCAACTAAGTAAAACCAACTAAGTGGAGCAACTGGCACAAGTGTATAACATATGAATAGCCAACTTAGTAAAAGTGATGCAGCCAACCGAGCAGGCAACTTGTGCAACTGAACACAGTATAGACAACCACCTAGTACAAAAACAGTGAGCCAACTGACCAAAACAACTGCTGCAACTGCAGAGCATATGGACAGCCAAGTACTATATGGACGCAGCCAACTGACGAGAATTTTGTGCAACTAACCACTTAAATCTCTGAACACCAACTACGAAATCAACCAATGCATTGCACACAACATTGCGCACATCTAATACAAACTTACAGAATAACTAAGAATCATGAACAGATCTCAAATCTCTGCAAAATTGAATGGAACATGAAGTAAACAGCCAAATCGCCCTAAAATCGCGCAAACGGGGACTACACGTTGACCCTGTCCAGCCACCCCCGTGCCGTGAACTACGCCTCCAACGATTCCCCCGCGAGGAGAACCACCCGCAAGCCGTCGCCAAACTGAGCACTCCGCCGCGACGCCCCGTTCAGTGGAGAGGATGGCGAGGAGGAAGACGAAGACGGAATGGGGAGAGAACTCGCTGTGGCGAGGGATTTCAGGCCACCTTGTAGATCCCGACCACCGTTGGGCGCGTGCTGCCAGATGGGAGAACGGAACTCAACGTGACCTCGCATTCCCCTCGCCCTAAAATCGCCCTAAAATCGCAGCAAATCGAAGATAAGCGGGGGTAGTTCGCGCCGTTCCCGAACCCTAGAGAGCATTCCCCTCGCATTTCGGCACCATCCGCGCTCCGCGAGATAGAGAAAGGGAGGAGAAGCATGTAGAAGTGGAGGGAGAGCATACCTCCAGCGGCGAGGAGCACCAGCGATTCCCCGGCGAGGAGAACCACCCGCAAGCCGCCGTCAAATCTGACCACTCCGCCCGCCACGCCCCGTTCGGTGGAGAGGATGGCGAGGAGGAAGACGATGAAGGAATGGGGAGAGAGAGCACACTGCGGCGAGGGATTTCAGGCGTAGATTTCGAAAACCGCCGCCCACGACCCCCACTACTCTCTCCTCTATCACTTACAGGTGGGCCTCCCACGTCCGGATGCGGACAAAACCGCCCACGACCGCGGTGCGCGACCAGGTGGCACCTGGCGGATCTGGGAGCGATCGCTCGCGCGATCGGACGGCCACGGGCCGGCCGCCCGTTTCGGTCAGTTAGTGGCCGGACGCTTTTTAGATTTCAGGTACTTTCTTTTTCCTGTTTATAAAGAAACAAAAACACAGCGAGTACGGTGTATCAAACACGCGATCTCTTGGCTCAAAGTTCGTTAACACAACCAACCACCCAACCGACTTCACGTGTCTACTTTTAGCGTTTCTCTTCTCATAATCTTTTTAGTTTTCTGGAATACTTTTGTTTGGTTTTTTGTTCTTTCTTTTTTTTGGAATGGTTTTTTTGCTTAAAAAAATTTAAATACATGAATTTCCTTCTGAAAACGTGAATGTTTTTTGAATTCGATGAACTTTTTCAAAGTTTAATGAACTTTTTCAAATTTGATGAACTATTTTTCGAATTTGATGAACTTTTTACAACTTTGATGAAGTATTTTTCAAAACCGATGAACTTTTTTCAAATTCAATGAAATTTTTTCCAAAATCAGTGAACTTTTTTTTTAAATTGTGAACTTTTTTCTAAATCGATGACCTTTTTACAAAGTTAGTGAACTTTTTTTCAAAACCTATGAACTATTTTCAAATTTGTGAACCTTTTTGAAAATCGATGAACTCTTTTTCAAATTCGATAAACTTTTTACAACTTTGATGACCTTTTTTTCAGAATCAGTGAACTTTTTTACAAAATCAGTGAACTTTTTTTAAATCGATAAACTTTTTACAAAGTCAGTGAACTTTTTTTCAAAATCTATGAACTATTTTCAAATTTGTGAACCTTTTTGAAAATTGATGAACTCTTTTTCATTTTTTATGAACTTTTTTGAATGCATGAACTTTTTTCTATCTCGTGATGTTTTCTGAAATCTGTGAACATTTATTAAAAAAAATCAAAAGGAATCACATTTTTCTATATAGCGCGGATAGGGTTCAGTTCTTAAAAGTTTCGCGTTACAATCTTTCACGTGGGCATAGTTGGTCTAGTGGTTAGGCTAGCATGCCCTACAACTAGTTGGCTCGGCTCGAATCCTCCCAAGAGTGAGTTTCGGGTTGAATTTTTTGCGCCGTAAATCTATTTTTGACAGTACGCTGCGTGTTCCTCAACCGGCGCATAAAGCGCCCGTTAGGAGCTCCCATTTGAGACAGGCTTATTTTGGGAGATCGAGAGCAGGCGCAGTGGCACAACCCGCACAATAAGTGGCGGTAGCTGCAATCTGTCGGGATATTTCAGGCGCATTCCAAGGGGCTTCGGCGGTCGTTTTTGCAAATATGGATGATCCAGAAGTGTTGGAAGCCCTAGCGATTCAAAAAACTATGTCTCTTTCGGAAGATATATACGTGCAGAAGATAGCAATCACATCGGATTGCAAAAAGGTGGTGGAAGCTATCAAGACAGGCACCTCGGCAACGTATGGAGCATTCACGTGCGATCGCCCGCGTGTACTCGTCGGAGACCGGCATATGGGGTAATCTCATGTCAACACTGCTTCCACCCAAGGCTTCGAATTCTCTTATGCTATTCCCCCCTAGGATCAATATGGCATTTCCTGGTGTCCTAGTTGGGGATTCGCTTTACTGGTTGCTTTCTGCCAATGCGGCTGGCATCCTCGAGTTTGATTTGGGTAGGCGGAGCTTAAGTGTGATACATGTGCCATTGGACATGTATGCTAGGGGCGGTTCCCACTTCACCATTATGCGAGCAGATGATGGGGGGCTTGGTTTCTTTTTTCTGTCAAGATTCACCGCACAATTATGGAAGAGGAAGATTGATTCTGATGGTGTTGCTTCATGGGTGATTGGAAGAACTTTCGAAATTGACAAGCTATTTCCCCTTAATTCAGTGAAGTGGGGAGGGGTCCTTACGATATCAGGGTTTGCTGAGGACATTAATGTGGTGTTCCTGTCGACACTTACCAGCCTATTCATGCTACAGCTTGAGTCATTGCAGTTGAAGAAACTTTTTGATACTGAAATCGTGTGCCGCTGTCATGCATTCGAAAGTGTCTATGCTGCAGGTAATAGCATCCGTTTACAATGTGGGTGTAACAAAATCAAGATATGTTTTGTTAATTGGTAGGTTCATGTCATTCACATTGTTTTGTGTTCAGCTAACCATTTCAAGTAGTGCCATATCACTTTTTTCATTTGCTACTTGATGATATTGTGAACATGTAGTGATGTTGTTCTGTAGTGTTTTCTCTTCTATGTGATGTGATCTAGAAAAACATTGGTTAGTGATAGCTAGCCAGTTTTGCTTCCGTAGCAAGCTGATTGTACTGTATCATGATTTTGAGTTCCCTCAATTGAAGCCACTGGGTGACTCTTAAATCCAAAACAGAGTTAACTAGTTGGTTTGGTGTTTATCAGACAGTTCATATTTATCTTTTTTAGAAGAGTCATGTTACAAGCAGCGAGTTCATTAGTACCAGAGTTATCAATAAGTCAAGTTTATTTGTTTTTTTCTTGCTAAATTTCTTTTCAAAAAAATGAATATTCAGGATCATTTCTATCTAGATTTTATTAGTATGGATTTTCTTTATTTTCTTTATCTGATATGATATAACACGAAACGGGCTTCAGAATAATTTTATCTAACTTCTCCCTTCTGATCAGCTAATAGTCTGAGCTTGCATATTCTTCATTTTGTGACACTAGTGAGGATACACTGTTTTGATATTACTATCTACTCCCTCCGTTCGGAATTACTTATCTCGGATATGGATGTATCTAGAACTAAAATACGTCTAGATACATCTATTTCTGCAACAAGTAATTCCGAATGGAGGGAGTATATTTGATAGTAGATGGGGTTCTGTTTATCTACTCCTATGTTGTATTTAACTTGGTTGTTTTACCTATATTACATATGTGATTTTATCTAAATATCTCATCGATGCCCTCATATCTATTTGACTTTTTGTTTGAATGATGTTGGTCCCTGACCTCATATGCTTGTAGGCACGGGCATTGGTGGTGGACATGGTGGATCTGAACTTCTGCACAACACATAAGATGATTGGTCAGATAAATATTGCTACCATATGTATTCGATTGAGTAGGTAAGCTTATCTTCAAGTAGTAGCTGAGTGAAGCATTTTTCCTTTTCCTTGCTTCATGGATATTTGTATGTGTTATTTTTAACTGTTGCTACATTGCATTGATATTTTTGTGGCTGTGAAATTTATTGAGAGTGAGGTTTTTATGCTGTCAGAGTAATTGATAACCAATAGTACCTGACTATTTGACTTAAAACTTCCTTTGCAGCAATTGCCATTTCACATTGCTCTTCATTTTGGAGCTTTGCAATACCTAGTGTTTACTTGTAGTGCTTGTGCAATTATACTAATGTAAGGCTCTTAGGCGAGTTGCCTATACGTATATTCTTAGCTTAGTTTATTTGTCACTCTTGACTCGCATGTGTAAGCGGCTATGAGCCTCTCGTTTTTTTTTCAAGTCATTAAGGGGCTGGAAATATGAAAGTAGACACTTCAGTTCATATTCCATGACCTATCTAATAAAATACGATAATCTTCTTCTCAAGGAAGTACTCCCTCCGTTCCAAAATAGATGATCCAACTTTGTATTAACTTTGTACTAAAGTTAGTACAAAGTTGGGTCATCTATTTTGGAATGGAGGGAGTACACAGCAAGTAATCTTAATGTATTCGTGATGCGACAGCCCGTTCCCCTCCCGAAACCCGCCAGAGGCGACTCCATTGGCGATTTCCTACCCTCCTGTGGAAATCGTCGATGGCTTGTCCCTGTAACCCAGAAACCTACGAAAACCAACCTCGAGACCCCTCTATGCAACCTTCCCCAACCAGAGCACACCCTTTCACCCACCCTCCAGAGTCGTTTTAGGAAATCTCTGCGGGAGATCCAGAAACTAAAGCTCCGCCTCGTGTTCCTGAGGTTTCGAGTGAAGATCGTGAGTGGCAAACTATTGCCTTCCCCTGAGGAAGGAGACAAGGAGCCACCTGATCCAGGTCGTGATCCACCTTCAGAGACCCTTCCGTTTTCTGAATTAAAAGTCCATGATGAACTAGAGCGTATATGGGTTCCGTTTCAGTTTGAGGAGAAACTTTCGTTTCCATCTTCTGGGAGTTATTTGGAGAATAATGAGGGCATTTACAAGCCCATGGAAGATCTGCTATTTAGGAGGCTGCTGGTGCTGCGCTTTCCATCATTCTCCTTGGGAAGCCACACCAGCCATTGCTCCACACACTACAGGTGTTCGACCGATTGCCTGATGGCGACATCTGAAGCCCATCTGAAGATGACTTCCCTGGTGACTCCAGGGATGGTGTCCAAGTCCACGAGGGATGCGTCAGGGTCCCTGTTGGCCGCTGGGAGCTCAGCCGCTCAAGACGATGGCGAAGCCATTCGCCGGCCGGGTAAGGAGCTTTCCCTCTCTGCTGCGGATCCAGTGAAGAAAACCCTGATCATTAACATATCGGGGGCCCGCGAAGCGGTTCAGGCGCGTTTTCTGGCTGTTGGTCTCTTCTTGTCTGTGCTGATGGTGAACTCCCGTCAGTTGATTGACCATATGAAAGGGGTCTGGAAGATCCGTGGGGCGTTGGGCGATCATCAGATGTCGGCAAAGGAAGGACGTAAATTCGTCATAGAATTCTTAGAAGATGGTGATCGACAACATGTCATTAGGGGTGGCCCCCATGGCAGTACAAGGGAGACCCGTTCTTGGTTGTAGGCTTGGAATCTGGGGCTGACCCTGCTTCGGCTGTGTTCTCTCATGTTCCTATTTGGGTTCAGTTCCGGGGTATTCCTTTTTACCTCCTTACAAAGGAACTTGCCCGAAATCTGGGAGAACAGGTTGGGAAGATGCTGCTGGTTGATCAGCACGCGAGGGGCAACATCTGCGACAAATTTCTGCGTGCGAGAGTGTTGCTCCCCTTGTACTCTGCTCTGCCAAAGGAGATCACTCTGGCTGACGAGATAACTGGAGAAGAGGTGATTGTTTTCCTGCGCTATGAAAGACTTCCAAACTTCTGTTTATTCTGCGGCTTCTTAGGGCATATGGAAGCCAGTTGTGATCTTCCTAATGATGAGAAAAAACTGAGGTATTCCAAGGACATCAGTGTGCGTCCAGTGCACTTTGATGACCCCCGTGCCTGGTTCCTTGCCGATAAGATGGGGAAACCAAAGCCCTCGTATGCTGCTGCCTCTCCTTGGCGTGCCCCAAAGCCAAACTGCAGCTCTCAAATCAACACTCCAAGTGTGGATGTGGTGTTGAAGACGGTTGAGAAAGTGAGTGAAGATGTTGCTTGCCTTTCAGTGGGTGAGCTAATGGAAACCGATGCCCCCCGGAAGGGTTCAGACAACAACATTGATGTGGGGGATGGATCTCCCAGTGATCCAGTTGGCGCCTCGGCTGCTGTGGGTCTGCTGAACGACATGGTGGATGCTTCTCGCACCGCTGATCCTGCCTTGGTTTCTGCACCTAACCCCAGCAACACAAAGAAGGAGGGAGACAAGGTGCAAATGCAGACCAATGTGCTGGGCCAAATGCATGGAAATGAGGCAGAAGACAAGAAGACGCCTGAGCCTGAAGAAATAACTTTACCGGTGGGCTGGTCCCGGAGCTCCCTCCAAAGACTAGTGCTGGTGGTGGCTCCGTCGACGACGCCCAGCGTGTTGTTGAGGATCTTGTTAATCTGCAGGGGGTCGTTAAAGAGATGGACCATCCAAACACGGTCAAGAACAAAGTATATCTGAGAAAGAGAGGCCATAAGGGGGACATGCATTCTGGTAAAGGAGGAGGCGCCACTTCTGTTCTCGGCAAGCGGCCGGACAGAGTCAAGGATCCTCTTTCTGTAGAACCTGAGAGCAATAGCGCTGATGTAATCACAAGTAACAAAAATCCTAGAGATGTGGGTTCTGTAGAGGTAGAGCACTATAAGGTTGAGAAGGGTGGTCGGGAAGCTGCCGGCCTAGGGGCTGCCGGTAAACTGACGGGCGCGAGTGATAGCGCCCGTCAGGAGCCATGAAAATCTTGGCCTGGAACTGCCGGGGACTGGGGCGGCCCCGGACAGTTCAGGAGCTGACACACCTTGTGCGTGTTCACTGCCCGGAGATTGTGTTCCTCTCCGAAACTAGGCAAGGTAAGCATTTTGTGGAGGGGGTGGGGCGTAGAATTGGCTTCAGGCACAGTATCATTGTCTCTATGAAAGGGAAGGGGGCAGGCCTAGCCCTCTTTTGGGATGATTCCGTAGATGTCGAGTTAATAAACTACGGAATCCATCATGTCGATGTAAAAGTTTCTGTTTCTGGTGAAATAAAATGGAGAGGAACCTTTGTTTATGGTGAGCCCAGGTCCCAGGACCGGCATTGTATGTGGGATCTGTTAAGACGCATCAAATCAAACGCTAGTGAACCTTGGCTCATGATCGGTGATTTTAACGAGGCCATGTGGCAAAGCGAACATATCTCTAGAAAAAGAAGGAGTGAACCCCTGATGAAAGCTTTCAGGGAAGTTTTATCTGAATGTAATCTGCATGACCTTGGGTTTAAAGGAGTGGGCTGGACATATAATAACAATCAATTAGGGGATAAAAATGTTCGAATGCGGTTGGATAGAGCTGTCGCTTCGCCTGAATGGCAGGACATTTTCTCTGATGCGTGCGTCAAACATCTTGTGTCGCCGAGATCTGACCACTGTCCTCTTTTACTCTGCCTAGAGAAGTTGCAATTTAAGAGAAGGAAAAGTAAAAAAGGTCGCTACGAAGTGATGTGGGAAAGAGAGGAGGCCTTGGCTGGGATAATTGAGAATGCCTGGAACCATCATGCCCCTGTCCGAGACCTCAAGCACCTAACTGAGAAGGTGGACTGTATCATGGAAGTTCTTAAAGCCTGGAGCAACCAATCTATTGGTTCTATTACAAAAGAATTAGCCAAATGTAGAGGGAAACTAGCGGATCTGCTGAAGGACTACAACACACATGAGCAGGAAATAAAGATCTTATCAGCAAAAATGGATGAATTGTTATTGCGGGAAGAGCTTCTTTACCTTCAAAGGAGTAGAGTTACGTGGCTTCGTGAGGGAGACCAAAACACCAAATATTTTCAGCAAAGGGCCTCTTGGCATGCCAGAAAGAACAGGATCAAAAAACTTCGGAAGGCTAATGGGTAGTTCACAAACAATGAAGAAGAAATCAAAGCAATTGCAAAGGGGTTTTTCTGTGATCTGTTTACAGAAGACTCAAATGTGAACCCTGCGGGCTTGCTGAATCATATTGAGACCTTGGTTACAAATGAGATGAATGAAAAATTAATGGAAGAGTTTACGGTGAAAGAGATCAGCGACGCCCTATTTCAGATTGGGCCGCTAAAATCCCCGGTGCCGGACGGTTTCCCCGCGCGTTTTTACCAGCGAAATTGGGATGTTCTAAAAGAAGAGGTGGTCGGAGCTGTAAAGCAATTCTTTACGGATGGTGTCATGCCGAGTGAGTTGAATACTACTACTATTGTTCTCATCCCCAAGACTAACCAAGCGGTGGAGTTAAAAGATTTTCGGCCAATCTCTTTATGCAATGTTATTTACAAAGTGGTGTCGAAGTGCTTAGTGAACCGCTTGAGACCGCTCCTGGAAGACCTTATTGGCATTGAGCAAAGCGCTTTCATCCCAGGAAGGCTCATTAGTGACAACACTCTTATCGCGTTTGAATGCTTCCATGCCATCCGAAAGGGAAGGAACTCAAGTGACTCGTTCTGCGCTTTCAAGATGGACCTCTCAAAAGCTTATGACCGTGTGGACTGGAAGTATTTAAAGGGTGTGCTCACTAAGTTGGGGTTCAACCCTAGATGGGTGAGTTGGGTCATGGCGTGTGTTACTTCTGTCCGATATGCCATAAGTGTGAATGGGGAGCTTTCTGAGGAGTTCTCCCCTTCTAGAGGTTTATGCCAGGGCAATCCTCTTTCTCCCTTCCTGTTCCTCTTTGTCGTTGATGGTCTGTCCAGATTACTAAAGAATGCGATAAACAAGGGCGAACTAAGAGAGCTAAAGATTGCTCGGTCTGCCCCTGGGATATCTCACTTATTTTTTGCTGATGATATTACCCTGTTTTTCGAAGCTAATGGTCAGCAAGCTTCAGTGGTAAAAAAGGCGATTCAGGTGTTTGTTAGGAGCACTGGCCAACTGGTTAGCCATGAGAAATGTTCCCTCATGTTCAATTCTGAGTGCCCAGCTTCTAGGATGGAAGAAGTGAAGGAGGTTCTAAGTGTCCAAAATTGTACTTTCGAGGAGAAATACCTGGGGCTACCCACACCGGAAGGGCGTATGAAGGCTGAGAAGTTTCAGCCTATCAACGACAGGTTCAACAAAAGGCTATCTAACTGGAATGAAAGATATATGGCCATGGCTGCAAAAGAGGTTCTCATCAAATCCGTTGCTCAAGTGCTTCCCACTTACACGATGGGTGTGTTTAAGATGCCGATGAGTTTCCATGATGATTATATGAAACTTGTGAGGCGTTTCTTCTGGGCGGGGGAGCAAGGACAGAGGAGGGTTCATTGGGCCTCTTGGGAATGCTTGATCAAACCAAAATCTCAGGGAGGAATCGGTTTCCGCGACACTGTTTGTTTCAACCAGGCTCTCTTAGCGCGACAGGCTTGGAGATTAATCCAGTCGCCAGAGAGTTTATGTGCTCGACTCTTCAAAGCAAGGTACTACCCTAACGACAATGTCCTTGATACAGTGTTTTCTGGTGAAGCATCTCAAGCGTGGAGGGGAATCGAATTTGGTTTGGAGCTTCTGAGGAAAGGAGTAATCTGGAGGATTGGAAATGGTGATTGTATCCGTATTTGGAGGGACAATTGGATTCCTACATAACCGTCCCTAAAAATTCTTGGCAGTAGGAAACGGTCTAGGATTCGCAGAGTGTGTGATCTCTTCTTACCTGAGAGAAAGGAATGGAATGAGGAGTTGGTGAGACAGGTGTTTTGGCAAAATGATGAGGAGGTGATCTTAAAGATAAATATTCCGATACATGAGATGGAGGATACTCCAGCGTGGCACTATGAAACGTCCGGGCATTTCTCTGTCCGTAGTGCGTACAAGCTTGCATATAATTTGAAGCACTGTAATAACAACCTAACCGGAAGTAGCGCTGCTCCAAAGGGGGACAGGAATATGTGGAAGTTGGTGTGGAATGCTGATATCCCAAACAAGGTCCGGTCCTTTGGTTGGAGGTTGGCCTGTGATAGTCTTGCTACAAAGCAGAATAAATGCAAAAGGAATCTGGAGATTGATAGTACGTGCAATATTTGTGGTATGGCAGACGAGAACAATTTTCATGCTATGGTGGAATGTACCAAAGCCCGTGCCTTAAGAGATCAGTTGCGAGGGGTGTGGGATCTTCCCGGGGAAAGGGTTTTTATTTACAATGGGCCTGACTGGCTTCTAATCCTCCTTGCAAAAATCAAACCAAGGCAGCGTGATTTGGTGCTTCTTGTGTTCTGGCGTGCTTGGTTCCTCCGAAATGATGTGGTCCACAACCAAGGGAAGAGCTCCATTTTAGACTCGGTTAGATTCCTGTAAAACTTCTCTGTCTCTTTTTGGAGTGAATGCCTCGCTACTGATGATAAAGGAAAGAAGCCGGTTGTTGCGCCTTCTCCTCAGAAGTGTCATATTGTTGACCAAACCTGGTCCAAGCCATGCTGGTATGTCTAGTTGGACTAGACTTCCTGTGGGATGGCTGAAAGTAAACACAGATGCTGCGTTTGTGGCCATTTCGGGTGAATCTAGTGCTGGGTACATTATAAGAGACTTCATGGGCAGACTTGTTAGAGCAGAGGGCGTAAAACTCCATCCCTGTGCAAGTGCCGAAGAGGCTGAAGTTTGTGCGTGTGTCACTGGGCTGAAGGCTGCTCTTGACTTGGGAAATGATAAGATCATCGTAGAATCTGATTCTGCTGTAGTTATTTTGAACATTCTGTCCCCTGCAACCCCTCTTGCAGCTTGGAGAGAGCATTATATTGTGATTAGGGATCTTATTCAAGATAGTTCAAACATTGTCTTTCGAAAGATTGGGAGAGATGGCAACAAAGTTGCTCATGAGTTAGCCAGTCTAACCCAGAGCAGTGGTAGGGGGGCTGTCCATATGGGCGAACTACCACTGGTTTTGGCGTTGCTGGTGCAATCTGATTGTAATGACTGTGATGATATTTTAATATAATTGCAATCTTTCCCCTCAAAAAAAAAATCTAATAAACTCAGTGGCGGAGCTAGCCCAGATCTTCAAAATATAGATGTTTGGGGTGGCCAAAGACTATTTTTTTCTAATTGAGAATCCTAAAAGAATTTCCTTCACAATTT